>NW_026874625.1:0-166529 GCF_032173495.1 Musca vetustissima
TCTATATCTTAACGGATTTCAGAAAAACTAGCCAGAGACTAATTTATATTACATCAGTACGTTGTGTCAATCGGCCTAGCTATGAATCTTTTCATGAAGCTTAGCAGCATCATTCTAGACTTAATTCAAAATTCGTGCAAATCGAAAGATATATATAGGAACTTTGGTACACCAATTACATAAACTCGGACGAAAATATATATGGGAGCTATATCTAATCTGAACCTATTTTCACGAAACTTGACAGACATCATTCTAGACTTAATTCAGTACGCTATGCCAAAATTCGTGCAAATCAAAAGATTTCCAGGGACTTTAGTGGACTATTTACCTAAAATCGGGCGAAGCTATATATGGGAGCTATATCTAAATCTGAACCGATTTTCACGAATCATTCTAGACCTTATTCATTACGCTGTGTCAAATTTCATGCAAATCGAAAGATATATAGGGACTTTGGTGGACCATTTACATTAAATCGGTCGAAAATATATATGGGAGCGATATATTTAAATCTGAACCCAATTTCAATAGGGTTCGTACTTGGGCCAAACAAATGAGCTGTGCCAAATTTCATCTAGTTCGGATCATAAATGCGACCTGTACTTTGTTTACAATTTAACACCAACAGACGGACGGACAGATATTCATAAATCGACTCAGAAAATGATTCTATGCATATTCTCAGAAGAAACCATGTGTCTATCTCGATTATTTTTGTATAAACAGGGTATAAACAGTTTATAAGCCTATATGCTCATGTATAATAGACGTTGTATAATAGACGTAAGCCAAATTTGCAGTAATGTGGGATTTGACTGATTACTTGCAATTCCTATGTGAATTTTGCAAAAGATAGAGATTTAGATTTGTGTGCAGTTTTATTAATTTATTTATATTTTGAACCGCTTTTCACGCAACTTAACACAAATAAAGATATATAGGGACCTTGGTATACCATTTACTGAAAATCGGACGAAAATATATATGGGAGCAATATGTAAATTTGAACCGATTTTCATGAAACTTAACACACATCATTCCAATTTCGTGCAAATCAAAATATATATAGGGATATTGGTGCACCATTGACATGAAGAAGGACGAGAATATGTATCGGAGCTATATCTAAATCTGCACAGATTTTCAGGAATCTTAACACACATCATTCTAGATTTAATTCAGTACGCTATGCCAAATTTCATGCAAATCGAGTATTGGTCACATACTTGGACTTCTTCTGAACTAATTTTTGCCAAAAATATCCGAATTTTTTTTGTTAGTGCATGAAAACAAAAACGAATGAATGACAATTTTGAAAATACTTTTTTATTTTCAAATGTTTCTTTCATGGCATAATTACAGAAGGTAGTCTCATTTGAGAATTTGATTATGGCAACCCTTTTTAATTTGGAACTCATCTATCAATTTTAAATGATATGGAAAAAAATACCATAAATGTTTAAGTATGTCGATTGGCATATTTTCAATAAATTAAACAAAATATATTTTCAAAAGCTGAACATTGTTCTCAAGATTTTACCATGGTTGTATCTATAAGTTTTAGAGTCAGTGACTTTCAAAATACAATTCAAATGAATATATTTTCATTTAAATTTTGGAAGCTTAATACTGCCAAAGGCAAATTTATGAAAAAATTGGAAACATATGACTGCATAAGACTACCTTGTATAAGTATGCCATGTCCCAGTAGAAAATACTCTCTTGCGTGACAATTTCGTTTACGAAATGTTGACGATATTTATGGAATTGTCATTCATGACAAAACACATGATATGTCGTCGAAAATGTCCTTATTCTCGAAATATGAAAACAAATTTTTTTGTTATTGTTTTGTTTTTGTTTTTTGTAATTAAAGAAAAGTCCTTATTTTTGATGGCGGGCATGATAACTCCTCACTGGAACATCGGAATCCGAAAATTCCACCGGTGTAAGAAATGTCTGGCTGTAGTATGAACTAGGATTGTTGACTACGCTCTAAAATTAACAAAATGGTGGATTGGATTATTAGTTTTTGAGTTATCGTGCCCGCCATTCACAAAAAAATGTTTAGAGAAAAACGCGTTTTAAGTTTGAGAAGCCCTTCAGCCGTCACTTGATGCTGGCACAATAAATCGGCTATATCTTCAAGAGTTCTTGAGATTTTCACTTGAAATTTTGTAGGGACATTCATTAATTAGTATAGATTCGAATTATATCAACAACATTTTTGACCCCGAGAATGGGGGGGTCCCCTTAAACTGAATATATAATTATTTATATCTTTATTTAAGGGGACCCCCCATTCTCGGGGTCAAAATTTTTGTTGACTTAATTCCAATCTACACTAATTCAAGAATGTCCCTGCAAAATTTCAAGTAAAAATCTCAAGAACTCTTGAAGATATAGCCGATTTATTGTGTCAGCATCAAGTGACGGCTGAAGGGCTTCTCAAACTTTAAACACGTTTTTCTCTAAACATTTTTTTGCGAATGGCGGGCACGATAACTCAAAAACTAATAACCCAATCGATTTCAAATTTTTACACGTTTCTCTGTGAGTGTATAGCTATCGTATGAACTAGGATAAAGCCAATCGGTGAAGATCTTCCTTATTTTTTAACTTGGTTTTTGGTAAAAAATCGGCGATTTTCCAAAAATATTTTTTCAAAGTTCCGCCATTTTGTTAATTTTAGAGAGAAGTCAATAATCCTAGTTCATACGAGAGCCAGACATGTACTCTTTCTAACACCGTTGGAATTTTCGGATTCCGATGTTCCAGTGAGGAGTTATCATGCCCGCCATCAAAAATAAGGACTTTTCTTTGATCACAAAAAACGACAACAAAAATTTTTTGTAAATTATTTTTCTTCTTTTTTAAATCTTCAAATATATATGTGCGAAGTTACAAACCTTAACAAGCGTTGGTATTCATTTACCAGCCCATTTAAAATCTTAAAAATAAAAAATCGGTAATGGGGGGGGGGGGGGCGTTTCCCGTAAATGCATTGTTTTACTTTTAGGATGGTGCAGATAAATGACAATTGGTGAAATATGAACGGATTTTTCTTATCTTAGTCCTGAAATATTCGTGGAGCTTCAGGGAAGGTTTAAAAGGTGAGAAATAATCGAAAACCGCGAAAAATTTGCAAAAAAATATTATGAAGCATTGTCAATTTTTTTTTTAAATTTTCAAAAGTATTTACATATTTTATTTTTTTCAATTGGATTGTCATTGTATTTAAAATATTTTAGGTGACAATAAAAAAAAAAAAAAAAATAATAATTCAGAAGGATATCATTGAATGTACACGCGATCATTGTATGCACACGTTTCACGAATTTATTGGGGCAATGCAAGAATTGAAAATCAGAAGACATTCGGAATCGAGATTGTGTCCATTCAGAGAATTCTAATTCTAATATCCATCCAGTCAATGACATATTGCAGCAACTATAATGTGAAATTTTGGTAGGAAGATTTGACACCACATGAGAAAATGCCGAACAAAGGGGAATAACATATATGGGGGCTATCTGAAAACTTGGACCAATATTGATAATTTTTGCTAAGAGAAGCTCCCCAAAATGCCGAATATTGCGGGTACCGTTGGCCAAACCTCCGAACGCATCGAATAATGTGGAGTATCATTGTATGGGGTCTATTCGGAAGCTTTCGTGAATATTGATAGGTACATTTTCAACAAAATATAAAATTACTGCGAAATACGAATTCAATTAGAAGATAAAACCAGAAAGGAAAGAAGTAAAGTCAGACGGGGCCAACTATACGATACCCTTCACCACTTTGGATATATTCTACATATGTCTCCTAACAGACGTCACCTTTTCGAAAGAACACTTTCATGAAATTGAACGAACTTGAATAGGTGGTCTTTATGCGTTTCTGGAACCTATGCTAAATTTCATTTCATTCGGGAAAGTTTAGAGTCGTTTGAGTACAATGGGACTAATTTAAGTAAATCGATGTAGAGCAAACTTGATACACGCTATTCGGTAGGCCGCACTCTTCAAAATTTAATCTCAATCTGACACCCGTTTGAAATATATATGGAAGCATCTGCGCTAATTTTAACAACACGTAATAACGTCATTCAAGAGTCAATTTGATACGTAGTGCAAAATTTCGTGTCGAGCTATATCTAAATATGAAACGATTTCAACGTAACTTGCCAGAAATTAATGTATATTAACTTCAGTACATTGTACAAAATTTTGTGTCAATCGTACAAACTTTGGGTCTTTATAGCAGCTATATACAAATCTTAACCGATTTTCACGAAACTTAGCACATATAATTCTAGACTAAGTTCAGTACGCTATGACATATTTCATTTAAATCGAAAAATATATAGGGGTTTTGGTGCATCATTTAGTAAAATCGGACGAAACTATATATGGCAAGTATATCTAAATTTGAACCGATTTTCACGAAACTTAGTGCATCATAATCCTAGACTCAGTTCAGTATGCTATGACATTATTCAAATTTATTGCGTGTGTGCTATAGCTTCCAATGTAACGATCAAAATCGGTATATGGCGAAATATATCTCTTACCCAGAAAAATTGTTTATGCAAGTATGAATAAAAAAAAAGCAAAAAGAAAAACAAATCTGAAATACTGAAAATTATTTCTTAACAATATTGTTAAGGCAAGACAATGTTTGCCGGGCCCGCTAGTCTATCTATCTATATATATAAAAATGAATTGCTGTTCGTTAGTCTCGCTAAAACTCGAGAACGGCTGAACGGATTTTTCTTATCTTAGTCTTGAAATATTCGTGGAGCTTCAGGGAAGGTTTAAAAGGTGAGAAATAATCGAAAACCGCGAAAAATTTGCGAAAATGTATTATGAAGCATATTTGCATTTCTACGAATTTAGTATCGAGCTATTATGATTGCACCACGTCGTAGTCGTTATTTTGGGCGAAAATTGGTAGCGTATCAATCTTTTAAGCTTTCATTTGTCAATTATTGAAAATTTTCAAAATATTTTATTTATTTTTTTTTAATTGGATTGACATTGTATTGAAAATATTTGAGAATACAGAAAATAATTGAGAAGTATTTACACGTTTTCTATAGAATTCACGTAAGTTTTGAGACATATGCTAGGATGGAATATCAGAAGACATTCTGAATCGAGTTTGCGTTCATTCACGGAATTCTGTGAAGCCCTAGATTATTTTTGTTGAAAACAATAATAATAATAGTTCCATGTTGTTCCTTAAAGTACCTAAAGTGTTGCTATGCCATTGGTAATATGAATCACAGAGAAAACTAATATAAGATGACATTTTGAATTAAAATTATTATCTGCCTTATCTTTTCATTGAAAATTCGACTTTTAAACTTGAATGAGAACAACTAACTATAAACCAGGAATATAAAAATACACAATAGTCATAATATACCGGTGCCATTAACGGTCCTCCAAATGATTTTTTCCCGTTCTAAAATGAAATAAATGAAAAGCACGCATATGGTAGACAAACGCACAAATTGCTGAATATTTCATTATATGAATTTAATTAATTTTTTCTCAAATATGTTTATAAGATTTTCTGATAACGGTACCCTAATATTAAGTAAGGTTTTTATTGGATGTCCTCAGTAGTTCGGTAGTTGACATGTTTGTAATTTCATTGTCACACCTTTAAAACGAAAGAGCTCGAAATATAAAAATCGTTGGAATTTAGCACATACATTGCTATTACTTCGAGGATGGTTGGTATAGAAAATGGGATATATTGGTAAACTAGCAATATAAAAAATGCATAATAGGCATAATACCTAATGTGAAGGATATACCAAAACCTCCGTCAAAACCAAAAACATAGAGTCTCATGCTGTTGCCAATTTGTTTCAAAATTACATGTTTTACATGTCATTCACCGATTTAAAAATGAGGAAATGTAATAACAAGTAAAGACGTCTCTAAGTTCGACCGAACCAAACTTTTATTCAAGTAGTCGTTCGGGACTGGGGTACCACTATATGAAGGATATCTTAAAAAATATACCGATATCGATAACTTTTGTAAGGGTGTTTGTTACCCAATGGGAACTCAATGTATATAATTACAGGCAATTGGGTTAAAAAAGTGTCTAAAAACAGTGCCTAAAAACTAAAACATTAAAAAGTTAACCATTCTTAATTTTTGGTAGAAAGATTTGCTACCATATGAGAATTCAAAATAATAAATGATAGCCGAATTACCCAAACACCCAAAATACAGAATAATGGGGAGTACCATTATATGGGGGCTATTGTAAAAAGTGGGTCGATATCGCTATTTTTTGTAGGGAGATTTGCTACACAATGGAAACTGAAAGTAACTAATTACAGACAATTCGGTTGAAAAACGTGAACTAAAACCCCAAATTCCGAATATTGGGGGCACCTTTATACGTGGGATTACCCCTAAACATGGGTCAATATTAATGTAAGAAGGTTTGCTATATATCGAAAACCAAAATGAAAAATTACTGACAATTCGGTTGAAAAACGTGCCCAACATCCGCGATATATCCCATTTTCATTACCAAACAATCAATCAAATCTATTTTAAAAATTGCGATCACTATCTTGATTTCGACATAGAATTTTATTCTGATCAATAATATATACAAATACTCTAGGTTGAAAAGGGAATGACAAATTTACTATACACTTCACCATATGGTGAAAGGTGTAAAAAGCTTACTTAACATTGTGCTACCGTAATGTGGAAGTCGTATAAAATTATGGGGAAAAAATTAATTAAATACAATTCCGGCTCTTGATGTCGAACTTATATATCTTTACTCAAATTTATTTTTTCATGAATTCAATTATTACAAAAAGTATATCCCCTAAAACTTTAGAAGGGAAAACAACGTTTATGGCAAGACAACGTTTGCCGGGCCCGCTAGTGTATATATATTTTTATTTGAATTTTTAATGGGGTATGATTGACGAAAGATTGATGACATCAACGAATGTGTAAACGACAGGAAGTGAATCTGTCGTTAACGAAAAGGGACAATATCCCTTTCTTGTCGCCCAAGTTGTCTTGCATGAATACTACGACACTTGTGTGAAAATTTCTTCAACGATTACACATTGCTGTCTGCAAAGTGTCTTCAAGGAATTGCAATTGTCTTACACGATTCGTTCATGTTGTCTGCAAGACACTTTCTACTGGGGTGTTTCTCATTTATAATTGTATGTCTGAGCAATTGGACAAACACCGATAGCCCATGGGACCTATTTTGGCACTGCTGGTATATAGGGACTTTGGTGCAGATTTAAATCGGACGAAAATATATATAGGAGCTATATCTAAATCTGAATCGATTTTCACCAATTTCAAATAAATGAAGTCATCCAAAACGGATTATAAATACGACCTGTACATTGTTTACAATTTAACTTCAACAGACGGACGGACGGACATGCGTAAATCGACTCAGACACATATTGAGTTCTTGGTGCATCATTTTTTTAAAATCGGAAGAAAATATAGGTAGCTCTATCCAAATTTGAACCGATTTCAATAAAACTTTCCACATGCTAAGTTATATAAACATCAGCACATTGTGCAAAATTTTGTGTCAATCGGCCTAACTTTGAGTCTTTGGTGCACCTTTTACTCAAAATCTGAAACTATATATAAGAAACCTGTACCACTGTGTGGTGAAGGGTTTGGAGATTGAAATTCTTATAACTTTGAAATTCGATGTACCCGTATTGATATTAGTTTGGTCCTCAAAATTTAGAATACTGGCGTTTTTTTTATAGGGGAGATAATACGACCATTCGGGGTTTGAAATTCTCATAATATTGAAAATTGATCATGAACCAATATCTGTATTATTTGGGTCCCCAAAATTCTGAATACTGGAGATTTTTATGTGGGGACAATATGACCTTTCGCAATAAAAAGGGTAATGTATGCGGACCTCCCTAAACGATGAAGGATATTAATTTTTCATAACCTACTCCTTTGAGAAACCAAAATATTAAACTAAACATGTACAACGTTTTTAAAATTCTACACATTTTGTCATTCGATTTCCAATAACTCGAAATATTTGACGAAGTATATACATATTCTTAATCTTTTTAGCGATGTCCTGTCTTTTAAAATTCCGATGGACCACCTAATAGAATTTTGCACATACATGGATGTTTGATATTGAGCCTCCAATTGCTTGCACCGCCCATTTTTGGTATTTTGAAGATTACAACCATAATTTGTTTTCTTAGTTGTCCTTTATATACCAAAGTTAATTTTAAATCTAAACATTTCAAACTTTCTAAAAAAATGAATGAACCGCCGAACACATACTCGTACATACATTATAAATTCAAACATATTGTAGATGGGTTTTTTTGCTTGCCTCAAGCAGAGATAAAAGTGCCTTTCTTAAACTTGTCATTTATCATTCTGACTTCCTAATCGATTTAGCCACAGCCATAAGTTCATGGACTGACTGTTCCGCATTGGTGGTTTCTACTATTATATCATACGATAACAGAAACAACAACGGCCCCACCAATGTTCTGCGGCTACAAAAAACATTTTTCTTTGCATCATCAGTGGAGATTTGCCCAGATTTATGTGACTCTTTTTGATTCTTTTGCCGTTCGACAGAATATTTCAATGACTTTGTGTATATGTGTGTGCCTGGTGGTTTACAGATATTTTCACTTCATTTACTTCAAATTAAAAACTTGTCATTCTATCAACCATCATAAAAATGGTATCTGGGAAAAATGCCACGCAAAGTCCGGACTTGAATTATGTTTGCTTTGTCTCGCTATTCCAGAAGTAGCAGTAGTGGCGGTGTGGTGGTTTGGCAGTAGTTGTTGGCAAATTAAACTGGCAGTAATGACTGATAATTTGTATGAAGCAGTGTACGTATGAATATGTGTGTGTGTGAGTGTGTGCGTTCTTTGTTGTTTCTATGTCAAATGAGAGACAACAGCGAACCGTACGACATAAAGATAGACAGTGGGAAATTACATCGTTCGATTGCGGTTGTGGTGTTATTTTCCTCTAGGCACTATTAATGTTTTTCACTATGCCTGCTCTCCTCGTTCCAGTATTAAGGGGGACACCAGGATTTTTCTGTCATTTCATAATTGACTAATAGTCCGTTTGGCCAGGGATTAGAGGATTTTGTTCATTTATATTGATGTTATTAATCATTGGTCTTTAGCAGAATGAGATAATGTGAAGTGTAACTTTGATTTATTGTGTGCTATAGCCAAAGTCAACTTAAATATTTTAAAAGCATTTTTGTGGGGAAATGTGGAGGAGGGGGTTACGTTTTCAATTAGACTTTTTAATAAAAGTGGACTGCAAAATGAACAGTACCGCATATGGTCATGTTGAAATCTTTAATTACATAACTTGTTATTCAGACAATTTGAATTTAAAAACTACTTTAGTGACTTATCTTACATACCAGCCGGACCGACATTTCTAACTCTACACCTTATAATTGAAGTTTTTCCAAAAAGAGTTTGAACGTTTTCTAAAACTTTCGGGTTGCAAGTTATGCTAAATTATAGATTTTTGATATAGCCATCGATTTGAATGAAGTCTCCCTTGCAAAATTTTGTTTTGCAAGGAAATTATATATGGAAGCAATAATTGAGTATGAGTCGCTTTAAAGGTAATTGGTGTAATTGTATCCTTCAGCATAAGACGGAGTATCATTTCGTTTGCAACAACTCATAATATTTACCGAAGACCCCATAAAGTGTATATATTCTTGATAATATTAAGATTCTATGTCGAGTTAGCCGTGTCCGTTTGTCTATGGAAAACTCGTTAGAATATGTTAAATACATGCCCATGTTTTTATATGGCCCCATACAAAGGTCACACGACATTCCCTTTTGTTCAATAACCTAGCCCGATTTCCCAACCTAAGTGTCTGTAGTTCAGTGTTTCGTTTTCTCCTGGCGGTAATTTACCATTGCATAGGTATTTGGAAATCCTATCTCATTTCGGGTAATTAAGACATGGAGTCTTTTAGCTCTTATGAGAGCTATATCGAAATCGGAATCAATTCAAATCACATCGTTCTACTCAAACGTCAGTAGTCCATTCAGAATTTCGTCTCAATGCAAAAAAACCGTAAGGAAAGTTCAAAAGTCGGACGGGCCGACTATATGATACCATTCACCACTTTGGGTACATACAAGAGATGTTAATATCTACCATATCCTGTAGATAGAACAGACATAGAATCTTTGATGGACTATTGAGATGGAATCGGGCGAAATTAAATGTGCTATATAGATAGATATTTAAATCAATTAAAAAAACCAATTAAAAAAAATCAATGAAAAATTGCTTGTCAATCGGGCAGACTTCGATTCTTTGGTGTACCATTTGTATGAAATCGAGTAAAATTGTGTATGGGAGCTATACAAAAACACATGGACCTAATTGAGCAACCGTTGCATACACCATTTGTTTTGTTATCACTCTAAATTCAATTTAATACCCTCTGCCAAATTTCATGTAAATCGAATAAACATATGCCCTTCGTTGCAACATTTACATTAAATCGAACGAAAATATATATAAGACCTATATCAAAATCTGAACCGATTTCAACACACCTTATCACACATCATTTTTTTCTCAATTGCATTCGCTATGCAAAATTTTGCTCAATCAGACAAATCATTCACAAAAAATCGGACGAAACTATATATGTGAGCTATATCTAAATCTGAACCGATTTTAATAAAACTTCGCAGACATTAATCTGGACCTAATTCAGTACTCTGTGCAAAATTTTGTCTCAATCGAACAAATATTGGATGTTTGGTGTATCATTCTACAAATCGGACGAAACAAAATATGGGAGCTATTACTAAATCTGAACCGATTTTAACAATGCTTGGCAAATATCAATCTAGACCTAATTTAGTTCTCTCTGCAAAATTTTGTCTCAATCGGACTAATATTGGTGCTCCATTTACATAAAATCAGGCGAAACTATATCTAGATTTAAACCGATTCCAACAAAATTTTGCATACATAAGTATGGAACTGATTAGGTGCGCCTTACAAAATTTTGTCCAAATCGAACAAATATTGGGAGTTTGGTGCATTATTTACATAAAATCTGACGAAACTATATATGGGAGCTATATCGAAATCTGCACCGATTTTCTCCAATTTCAATAGGGTTCGTCCTTGGGCCATAAGTGAATAAGTGAACTGTGCCAAATTTCATCCAAATCGGATCACAAATGTGACCTGTACTTTGTTAACAAAAATACATGGACGGATGGACGGACAGACGGACGGACGGCCATACGTAAATCGAATCAGAAAGTGATTCCATGCACATTCTCAAAAGGAACCATGTGTTTATCTCGTTTGTTTATGCCTGTTACAAACATATGCACAAAGACATAATACCGTGTACCACAGTGTGGTGAAGGGTATAAACAAATCAGTAAGGAAAGTAGTAAGGTCGGACTGGGACTAAATTTCATTTCATTCGGGCAGATTTAGAATTGTTTGCGTACAATCGGACAACTATATTTAAATCGAATTAAAGCAAACTTGATACACGCTATTCGGTATGCCGCACTGTTCAAAATTTAATCTCAACCATACACCCGTTCGAAATATATATGGAAACTATGTCTGCATCTTCACCAATTTCTACAATACACTATAATGTAATTCTAGTTTCAATTTGATACGTTGTGCAAAATTTCGTGCCAATGGGACAAACTTTGGGTCTTTAGTGTACAATTTACATAAAATCGGAAGAAAATACATATGGTAGCTTTATCTAAATCTGAACCGATTTTCACAAAACTTAGCACACATCATTCTAGACTCAGTACCCTATGCGAAATTTCGAGCAAATCGAAAGATATATATGGAATGTGTTGCACCATTTACCTTAAATCGGACGAAAATATATAAAGCTGACCCGATTTTTCCCAATTTCAATAGGGTTCGTCCTTGAGTCAAATAAATGAGCACCGAATTTCATCCAATTCGAATCATAAATGCGATCTGTACTTTGTTTACAATTCAACATGGACAGACGGACGGACATGCATAGTACGACTCAGAAAGTGATTCTATGCATTTTCTCAAAAGGGATACACAAGGTTCTCGTTTTCTTTTGCCTGTTACAAACATATACCCAAAGACATACGGTGATCGGATGATATTTAGGAGAACACCAAATGCTAAAAAGTGATTTTTTTTTTTTGGTCCTGAACAAGTTTAAAAAGTGAAAAGAAATCTAGCACTGAAAGTGCTTTATTGCCAACACTGGGTATTTGAGACATGGGGTCTTTTAGTTCTAATGAGTGATATATCTAAATCTGAATCAATTCAGCACACGTCGTTCTAGACACATGTCAGTAGCCCCTTCAGAAAGAAATGGGTGCACCATACTGAACATGGGCCGATAGTTTTGGTAGACCTACTACATATTTGGAATGTGATAATCTGTACCCAAAATGTCAAAGTATGATCACTCCGTTTGAAAACGTGACCACGTTCTTCCAATTACCGAAATCGACGATATAAGTTAAATTAATGTTAAGCCGAACTTTTTCGTTTGAAATTCAAAATATGTAATATTGGATCCTAGGAGAAAATTCATGTTATGATAGGACCTTGAATACACCGAAAACGACGTGAGAAAAAGACAATTACCTGGGGCTAGCGTTTTATGGGGCTATACCAAAACCGGTATCGATATTGATCATTTTCGGTAGTGAAATTATTTGTAGTACAGTGATGTGAGGGTCCGTTATATGGGGGCAACACCCAGAATTGGTTTAACATTAATAATTTTTAGTACAAGAATGTGATATACAATGAGAACCCAAAATACAAAATTAAAGCCAATTTGATTGAATATCGTGTCCCAAAAATACCGAATATTGGGTGTACCGTTATATGGGGGCTATATAATACACGGACGGACGGACATGCAAAAATCGACTATGAAAGTGATTCTATGTTCCGTTTCATTTTTATACCCTCCACCATAGTATGGAGGGTATATTAATTTTGTTTTTTCGTTTGTAACTCATCGAAATAATCATTTTCGACCCGATAAAGTATATATATTCTTGATCAGCGTAAAATTCTATGACGATATAGTTCTTATTGGGTAGCAACTCTTCCCACTAAAAATTATAAATATAGGTTTATTTTTTCGGATTGCACCCATATAAGGGTACCCCCAATTTTGCGGTATTGGGGAAGGGGGGGGGGGCTTGATCGCATTTTTCGACCTAATTCGCTGAAATTCGGTACTTTGAGTTCTTATTGGGTAGCAAATCTCTATACTAAAAATTATGAATATAGGTAAATTTTTTCGGGTAGCCCCCATAAAGTGGTACCCCACAATTTTCGGTATTTTCGGGTTCTTGAGCGCGTTTTTCAACCGAATTCGCTGAAATTTGTTACATTGGCTACCAAATTTCCCCACTAAAATTTATAAATATAGGTCCACTTTTTCTGGTAGCCCCCATATAAGTGTACGTCCCAATTTGCCGTTCTTGGGGGGTTTTGACCCGATTTTTTCACCTTATTGGCTGTAATTTAGTAATTTGAGTTCTTATTGGGTAGCAAATCTCTTCACAAAAAATTATAAATATAGGTAAATTTTTTCGGGTAGCCCCCATATCAAGGTACCCCCAATTTTCGATATTTTGAGGTTCTTGAGCGCGTTTTTCAACCGAATTCGCTGAAATTTGGTATTTTGTAGTCGTATATGATAATAAATCTCCCCACCAAAACTTATTAATATTCACCGCTTTTTAGGGGTAGTCCCCATATAACCCCCTTTTTTGTATTAAAAGTTATCTGATTTGTTCCGTGTGTTGCGGTTGGGTAGTCGTTGCGGGGAATAGTCAATTTTTATCCTACAAAGACTATTTAGCCATCTGTTGTAAGCAATCTGCCTTCTAAAGTTATTGTGATAAAAAAACTCAAACATGACGATAATGAAATATATCGGCAGACATTTAGGCATCTTCTCAATATAGTGATACCTGAAGGAGAGAATTGAGATAAACAATTAAAATATTGGGTTCAAAATAGGCATATACCGGTCATTAATTAGGCATAGCCCTCATATAATGATATCCCCAAATATTCATTATTTCTTACACTGTGTAGTTAATATTGGTCCCCCTTTAGTCATAGCCTCATATAACTTTGTAATCTAAATTACAGTAGTTTGAGGATTTTATACTTTACCATGCGTTATCAGTATCAGTCCACTTTTTGGATCTTACCGATTTTAGGAATAAATTGCTGAAGTTTGTATTTGGTGTACATAATGGTTTACATATCGGTATATGCCCACTTGTAGAATTATCGGTATGTGTCCACTTTTTGGTATGTTCCCTATATTTTAATTGCATGTATCTGTTAGTATAGCTATGGTGGAGGGTATCCAAAGTTCGGCCCGGCCGAACTTAACGCTTTTTCATTTGTTTACGTTACAAACATATGCAGGTAGACATAATACCCTATACCACAGTGTGGTGAAGTATATAAATATACATATATCATTAAAGAAAAATATTTTATATGAATTTATATTTTATAACTATTTATAGTTATTTCCAAGACATGTGTTGCCCTGATAACGAATCTATTATACTGACATTTATGTATAAACGTTCTTAGTAAAATTCTTCGACTGCATTCCTAACCCATTTTAGTTGCAACAAAATCATTGTTTTCATCAAATATCTTCCCCTGTTGTTGTTTGCACGTTTTTGTTATCTTCTTTAATGGCATCTGAAGTATTCGAGAATCCTTTTTTTATAGTTTTAAATACATTTTAAGTTTATTGTAATATTCTTTAATGTCGTTTTCATACACCTCCGTTTGTACATAAACCCACATCCACAGACACACCCAGAGGAGTACTGCTGGTGGTTGCAATAATCTCTTGGTTAGAATAACAATTTGAGTATTAACGTTTTTCGAACGTGTTTTGTATTCCAAAATGTAAGGAATAACCGAAAAAATAAACGAAAATTGTTGCAGAGATTTTTACATGTAAATTGCTATTAAACGGATTGGAATTTAGTCGTTTTATTTTTCCGTCCAATTGTAGAATTTTTATTGCAAAGGAACAAAAAAATACAAGCAACAAAAAGAAAATTCTACTTTTATTAAATTTAGAAAAAAAACGCACACACACAAAGTGGAATTTGGTCAAATCTGTGAAAAGAGTAAAAGCTTTGGAATTCAAATGAAATATTTACGAGTTCTTGGGATGTAATTGTTTTTGAAAAGATTGGAGGAATGAGACATATCAAAGTATGCAATGTAATATAAATAACTAAATAGTATGTAAAATAGTTTCGAAATCATGCTTCAAATTGTCTGTATTTTTTTAATACAATTATTTAAGGAGATATGAATACCTTTCTGAATAGCAACATTAGTATGTGTTTGTAATAAATTCTCGTAAATAAAAGAAAAATGTGTATAATACTTGAATTTTGGAGTAGGTAATAGGAATGAATTAAAATTTGGATATTGTGACGAATTTTTATGTTTTCGACAGTCAAAAAGTTGTAAACGTAAAAAATGTAATGCAAGTAGTAAACGTCTTTAGTATCCATATTTCCATCCATATTTTCAAGAACATAATAAACTACGAAACTTTTTTGATTGAATAGAATAATCAATTAATACTTAGGGGATTAAATAGACCAACAACTTTATTTTTGTCTTTTTTTGGTTTCTATTAAATCACGAAATTTTACACGGATAAGGCAACAGGGAAATAAGCATGGCCATTCTCATGAGATAATAGTTCAATATTTGGGTCAAATAAACCCAGCCTTTTGTGTGAAAATCGACAAAAATTACATTCCATGGCGTATATGGGAAATTACAAAAATCTTTTAAATTCCTTGAAGCTGAGGCTTGCAAGGTTATAGCTCGCGAAATATGAACATATTGCATATAATTTAAACTCATTTCTATAAAATGAAGTGTTCTTGTCAAAATCTGAAAATATTGGTAATAAATAATAAGTTGCGTGGAAGCTGTGATGGTGGTAATGTAAAAAAATGGGTTTTCACCCATTTGTGTTGAAGCCAACGAGTTTTTATGTGTTCGTTCCTGATTTGTGGCTAAACTACACAACGCACGCACATGTGATCCGTGACTAAGTTGCAGAATACCCCATGGACAATATGGTTCTAATGTATGATTTTTCGATATAATCACTTCATCCACCCAAAACGGATGCTGACATTTTGAAGCCGGATTTTCGGTGTTTTTTTTAATTTTTCTTATAATTAGGATGCGCATCCAGATAAAGGACTGAACTAATTATAGGATTGTAGAACTATTGATTTTGCTTCGTTTATTGTATATCTCATGAATGTGATCACCGTAGCATCTTTGCAATTGGGATCCAAAGACGAAAATTTGGTGGGTAAATTTTTATAAAAAACGTATTTTTTGAGTCTAAAATTAAGAAAGTCCATTCAAATTCCGTGGAACCCCGCGTGATTTTAGTTTTTTACGTGCCGGATCTAATGAGCCCATCCATGTTCAATTCCGCCCAATAAAACGGCGGATATAGGTACCTTGAATGTGGGAAAAACTTATTTTGACAAATTCGCGTATATAATCGCGCTTTTCTTCGAATTGATTTCACATACATTCATTCTTGTGTTATCATATTCGCTAATCTGTGTGAAAATAGGTACAAAATACATCGATACGCGAATAATATGCGAATTTTATCCAAAATCGATTGTGGAGGAACATCCGCGGTTCTTAACCGATCCTTTTAAAATAGGTGTCCTTTTGTGTATTTTCATAGGAGATTACTGAAATCGGATGCGCATAAAAATCGTATGCACGTTGCATGATTTTTAGCCGTTTTTAGGGTTTTTGCATAGTAAAGTGCATCGAGCGGCACACTTTGACCGCTAAATTAAACATCGAAAAATTAATAATTATTGAAAGACATTGATTCGGTTTATACGAAAACCGCATGCGCATCAACTGATATCAACGAATACGCGAACTGTATGCTTTTAAATTTTGATCATTTTCATATACTGTAACTGCAATATATTTGGTCATTTTTAAAGTCAAAACTCTTAACAGAGGAATCTACCGATAATTAACAATCATCTAAAAGAATTTGTAGAAGAAATCGTCACGTGTTGTAGAAGATCTAAACTAAACCGTATTATCTTAACCATACCAAAAAATCAAAAATTGAAAAAAACATTTTGTTGCAATTCAAAAATTAATTTATTTTATTTTCAGATATCTTCGTGCTTCTATTATACCGTATTTCAATGTAATTTGACAAGTATGCAAAGAAAACGAATGTTTTTATCCATTTGTGAAGAAATTCGCGAATTACAACAAATATGAATTAATTTAATTTATATTTGAAATACAAGAATTAAAACCGCTATAACTTTTGTGCGCAGCATCCGAATTTGTGAACGCGAACAGATTTCGAATCAGCATATTTTTCTTAACCTATGTACCAAAAATCATAAATGTGCTCGCAAAAATTTTTTTCAAATTTTTTTTAATGGAATTTTAAAAGAATTTTGTAATTTCCCATATATTTACTCTCGAAGTACATTGAACGGAGAATTTCACAGTATTTTCAAGAGGACAACATATACACAAAGACATAATATCCTGTACCAAAGTGTGGTGAAGGGGCCGAATATTAAACTACTCAAATTACAGTCAATTCAGTCGAAAAATACTCTCAAAAACCCGAAATTATTATTTCGATGAGTTACAAAACGAATTATTATTGAAAACGAATTATAGCAAAATCGATATACGATATTCACTACGCCGCACTAAAAATTTAATTTTAATCAGGCACCCGTTCTAAATACGTATGGAAGCTATGGCTGCATCCGCACCAATTTCAACAAAACCCAATAACGTCATTCAAGCCCCAATTTGATACGTTGTGCAATATATATCTAAATCGGAAAAGATTTTTACGAAATTTCACAAACATATTTCTAGACTAAATTCAGTACGCTGTACCAAATTTCGTGCAAATCGAAGGATATATAGAAACATTGGTGCACCATTTACATAAAATCGGACGAAGATATATAGGGAAGCTATATTTAAATCTGAACCGAATTTCACGAAATTTAACAAATATCTTTCTAGACTTAATTCAGTAGGCTGTGCAAAATTTCGTGCAAATCGAAGAATATATAGGGACTTTGGTGCACCGTTTACATAAAATCTGACGAAAATATATATTGGAGCTATGTCTAAATCTGAACCGATTTCCACGAAACTTAGCACACATCATTCTAGGCCTAAGCCTAGACGCTGTGCCAAATTTCGTGCAAATCAAAATATATTTAGGGACTTTGGTGCACCATTTACATTAAATCGGACGAAAATATATTTGGGAGCTATATCTAAATCTGGGCCGATTTTCACGAAATTTAACACACACCATTCTAGAACCTATTTCAGTACACTATAGCGAATTTCGTGCAAATCAAAAGATATATAAGGACTTTGGTGCACCATTTACATTAAATCGAACGAAAGTATATATGGGAGCGTCCTTGGGCCAAACAAATGAGCAGTGCAAAATTTCATCCCATTCCAACATAGCTAAATATTGCAAAATAGTAAAACCGCAAAGATTAAATTTGTTTCTTCTAAAAACAATTCAACCCTATGGCTATTGTATTGCAACAGCACAATTTGAGATTCCCTTATTGCTCATTTCATGTGGTTTTACCTACCAACGTACTATATGATGGGGAAAAGATACAGAAATTAAAGAGCATAATTAAATGATGTTCGTTAATGGTACATTTGGCAACATAATTGGCCACATTAATAAACGCAAAAAGGAATTATTTCTACCCAAGACAAAAACAGAAAAAAACGTCTATCTCAGCCAAAAGAGAAGCATCGAAAAGAATTGTCTTTCCTTTCCATCCATTACTTGCCCGCTGTAATATTACTGAAAGCGCCCCAATTTACCACGGCGCGTCTTTGTTACACTTTTTCCATAAAATTTAATTGCAATGCAAGTTGTAAATGGAAAGCGAGAAACGAGCACAAAGTTGAAACCAGCAGACAGCCGACCAATGAAATTAGCTTTGGTCCTTTTGGTTTGGTCTCTTCCCTTGAAGCCATTTCATTTGTATCCACATCCTTCTTAAACCAAGCTCATTATCTGCAATGAAAAATCTTTTGGTTCTTCTTCTTCGTTTTTTTCGTTTTGGTAGTTAAAAATTATGCTGCTCTTTTGTCATTCTTAAAAATAATAACGACAGCCTAGGATAGTAGAATAAGCGTTTAAAGTTTATATTTAGGTTGAATATAAATTTCCTGATGTAGACCATCGGATTACTTTTGAATGCCTTGAATACTCCAGGGGCATTACTTTAAATGATACGGATAGGAAAATGTGGGACAATTTAAAGTATGCAATTTATTATTGCCACCAACACCGCCATAATGACTGGGAAGTGTGTATAGATGCTGTGACATTTCCTCTTCAGTAGTTGGAGATTAATTTACTGTTAACCTGCATATTTTATTTGTGGAGTATTTAGATTATCTGTTAAGAATAACTTTCTATAGCGACTTGTGTATGTATGTCCGTTTGCCTGTAACTGTATTTCTATACTCTTCGAAATATTCGTCAGAGATCCCATGAAGCCTGTCTTTTGAAATCCCGATAGGTACCGCAATATTTAAGTAAAACCTTTAAATGATATTTTATAAGGTTTTCTTCCAATCGAAGGTGTGTAATTTGGAATTGCGGGCTCTTGATAACCGGCATACATCTATGCTGAATAGTATCAATATAGGACCATGATTTGAAATATTCCACCATTTACGGTATTTTCATGATTTGAACCGCATTTCCTATCAAAGTAAATTTAATTTGTAATTAAAATTTTTTGAAATGCAACATTTCAATTCAATTTAAATAAATTCAAAATTATTATTATGACAAACATAATACTTTGCAAGTGCCTTTAAGAAAATGTTTACATACACATATGCATGTACACGCTGTACATATTTACTTACGTTAACAAACATGTACATAGAATAATGGCGAAAACGACGACGCCAGACGACGCAGTAAATGAAGTGCTGAATACACAGTTTTTACATTAGTTTTAACTGCCAACAAATCAACGGCTTGGCATTGCTTGTAATAGAAACCATACACGACGAATCCCTTGGGTGATTGCATGTTAATCTGGCTATAATGGATTTTGCCACCATAGCTGCGAAAAGCTGCTTGCCAAACAAATTGTGGCTATATTGTATTTTGCCAGCTTCCACCCATTTTATTTGTAGACAATTTTGTTCATGGTATTAAATTGTTTTCCACAGAGTTTAAATCTAAAGAAATTTTTTAAATTATTTCATTAATTTAAAAGTATTATTCAAAAATATATTCAATTTGAAAAAAATGTTTTAATATCTTCGCGAAGCTCTTCTGATGTACAGACTTAAAATTGATGAGAATTGTTCTCCTTCCTCAAACCCTTCAAAAATGTTCTCCTTCCTCAAACCCTTCATCAAGTGACATTAAATTTTTTGTTATAAGCTCGGAAGCTATATCATTGTCAATTGCTCGATAATCGGGACCTCTGTCATTGACCTATGTTGACCATTTTCTGGAATGCTAAATTACAGCCAAAACGGTGGAAAAATGCAGCTAAAACCTTCAAAATACGTAAAATATGACTATTCTTTCTTAATATTGGGGCTTTGTCTCACTCTACGAGAATGTGACATCCCAAATTACTGTCATACGGTAGGGAAATGCGGCTAAAACCTTGTAAATATGGAAAGTGGATCACCCTCCAAGAATGTGGAAATCCATAATACAGCCACTTCGGCGGAGAAATGCGGCTAAAATTTTTAAATTACCGAAAATTGGGCGAAACCACTGTATGGGCGCTATGTCAATACATGGACCGATGTTGATAACTTTCTACTTTCTAATGTGAGCTTACGAAAAAATTACATCCCTTTTGTTGCGCTAATGTGGATAAAACAATAATGCCAAAAATGGGGTACTTTTAAAAATTGGACCCAATCGGACAAATATTGGGAGTTTGCTCCACCATTTACACAAAATCGGACGAAATTAGCTATGGGAGCTATATCATAATATGAAGCGATTACAATTCCATACTTTGTATGGAATTCTATAAAAGATTTAGTCCTCCGGAGGTTATCGAAATAAAAAAACTAGAACGTCAGGTTCGAGAATAAACTATATCGGCCCGCATCCTAGTGCCACACCCTATATAAAACCAGTAAGGAAAGTAGTAAAGTTGGACGGGGCCGACTATATGATATCCTTCACCACTTTGGGTATATTGAACAGATGCATGACAAAATGAACTGACTAAGATCAATTCATAAACATGTTATTCTGTCGGACACTCTTTGATTATTTGAAACCCAATAAACATGAAGTCATGAAGTCAGCATTTCAACAAAAAGTAATTACGTCACTCTATACTCAATTTTGTACATTGTGCAAAATTTCGCGTCAATATGACAAAAACCAGTAAAGAAAGTAGTAAAGTCGGACTGGGCCGACTATATAATACGCTTCCCCACTTTGGGTATATTCTACATATGCATCCTGACAGACGGCGCCTTTTCGAAGGAACATTGACATAAAATTTAACGATCTTTATCTATATGCAAACCGACTGACACCAATCCCAACACATGTCATATATATTTCAAGAAAACTTGTCACAGTACATTGTACAAAAAAATCGATAAAACTTTGGGCCAATTTACATTAAATCGGCCGAAAAGTATATATGGGAGCTTATATAAATCTGAACCGATTTTCTCGAAACTTAACACATGCCATTCTGGGCCTAATTTGGTACCCTATGCCAAATTTCATGCAAATCGAAAGGTAAATAGGGACTTTGTGGCCTATTTACCACAAATCGGACTAAAATATATATGGGAGCTATTGACACCCTCCATTCTATACTCAGTTTAGTGCACTATACAAAATTTCATGCAAATCGAAAGATATATAGGGACTTTGTTGCACCATTTACATTAAATTGGACGAAAATATAGGGTTCTTCCTTGGGCCAAACAGATGAGCTGTGCCAAATTTCATCTAAATCCGATCATAAATGCGACCTGTTTACAATTTAACATGGACAGACAGACGGATGGACGGACATGCAGAAAGTGATCGACTTAGAAAGTGATTCTATGCATATTCTCAAAATGAACCATGTGTCTATCTCATTTGCTTTTGCCTGTTACAAACATATGCACAAAGACATAATACCCTGTACCACAGTGTGGTGAAAGGTATAATGAGGAGTTTGGGTTACCATTTAATTAAAATCGGACGAAAATATTAATGGAAGCTATATCTAAACCGATTTCACTGAAACTTGGCACAGTTAGTTTATAGTAATTTTAAGGTGTTTTGTGCACATCGGCCATATTTTGGGTCCTTAGTGCATCATTTATTTAAACTCGGAGAAAATTATATATAGGAGTTATATCCAAATCTGAACCGATTTAAACGAAAATTGCCATACGTTAGACTATACCAACTTCACTACGTTGTGGACAATTTTGTGAACCGAGAACCGATTTTCACGAAAACTAGCACACATCATTCTGCATCATTCGTGCAAATCGAAGGATGTAAAGGGACTTTGTTGCACTATTTTTCTACAATCGGACGAAAATATACATGGAATCTATATCTAAATTTGAGCCGAATTTCACGAAACTTAGCACACACAATTCTAGACTTAATTTGTTACGCTTTGCAAATTCGTGCAAATTTAAAGATATATAGGTACTTTGGTGCGCCATTTACATAAAATCGGACGAAATATATATGGGAGCTATATTTAAATCTGAATTGATATTCACGAAACTTAACACACATCACTCTAGACTTAATTTAGTACGCTGTATCAAATTTCGTGCAAATCGAAAGATATATAGGTACTTTGGTGCACCATTTACCCTAAATCGGACGAAAATATATATGAGAGCTATATCTAAATCTGAACCGATTTTTCCCAATTCCATCCTTGGGCCAAATTCCATTCAATTCGAATCAAAAATGCGACCTGTACTTTGTTTACAATTTAACATGGACCGACGGACGGAAATGCATAAATCGACTTAAAAAGTGATTATATGCATATTCTCAAACCATGTGTCTATCTCGTTTTCTTTTGCCTGTTACAAACATATGTACAAAGACATAATACCCTGTACCACCGTGTGGTGAAGGGTACCTACTGATTTAATACTTAGGGTGAAAGAAGATATTTAGATACAAAACGAAAATGTTGGGTTCGGTCCTCTCCCCCTCATATAATGACAACTAAAAACATTCGGCTATTCCTACACGATGTTATAAATATTGATCTCCCCACATATAACTTTGCCATTAAAATTGTAGTATTTTGAGAAGTTTATAGGCATTTTGCACCCGTACATGCGTTATCAGTATAGCACGATTTGGGGTTTTGAGATTTATGTAAAATCCCCATTAAAAAATGCTGAAATTTGTTTTTCATGTGAATTTTGGCTTAAAAAATAGCCTGGTACAATTGTCTATATATATATATATATATATATATATGTTAATTTTTGATAAAAGTCTCGACAGTATAACAGAGTTCCTCGTGGGATGGGCATGGGGAACATATTAGGAATTCAATATTAATATTTTTGATAGTAATTACTTATTTGTAATATGCCCAACAGTATTGGCAAACGTTTATGGAGAAAAGATGCTAGATTTTGTTTAAAAAAAAGAGCTACAAAAATTAGAAAAATGTCAAAAAGTGCTAAAAATGTATATTAAAAAATGTCTTTAAAAAATGATTTTATACTCAAATACGAATACTGTGGCCCAAGAGTATATTAAGGTATAAACATATTGATCGTGTCAAATGAACCAATTACAGAATTAGAATTCTATGCCGTATACATTTATTCCAGAAGGACAGAGACCAGATTTGAGAGCTACACATAAATATTTATTTAATATTATTTGGTATTACCAATACCACTTTAGATGACAAAAATGTAGCGCTGATAGCTATGCAATTTGCTTAAAGTTAGTGTTATGGTGAAGTGCGTCATCGGAGAAGGGAATCTTCTCAACGAAAAATCATGGCTGTTTTCAATGTTTTTCTAACCAAGACTTTTGTCAGACAAATTAAAAAATAATCAAAAAATTGAAATATTGATGGCTCCGGCCGACTACACTACTCCGCTTACTGGTTTAATATTGGAAAATCAAATGCATAGTGTGAAACATACGGAAACTTTAATGTGCCAATGTGAAATTCGGATGATACTAACAACTTTGAACAAATCTTTGAAAAAATAAAAGTGCTACGTGCCGTATCAATTGTTTTGGTGCTAAACGATTTTAAAAAGTGCTAAATTGGCAACAATTTCCGATGTAAACAAAAGCGGGTGGGGTATTTACATTGGACAGTAAATACCCCACCCGCTTTTGTTTACATCGGAAATTTAACCACACTTCCCAAGTAGGGATACGTAGTCGAGCGCAAAAGTCGACTTTTAGAGTTTTTCAATTTTTGCCTCTGACAAAAACGTCGATTTTTGCCTTTGACTAAAAAGTCGACTTTTCGATCTTTCGATTTTGTCAGTACTGTTCAAAATCGATTTTCGACTCTAACTGACTTCTGCAAAATCGACTAAAAATCTGATTTTTTTTATATGAATTATTGTTAACAGATAATGTCAAGTTCCGGAATGTGCAATTTTTAGACAATTTGAGCTTTGTGATAAAAAACCAAGTATTCATGAAATAAATCGAAAGTCGACTTTACGATTTCCTCATAGATCAAAAGTCGACTTCGACTTTTAGACTTTTCAATACAAAAAGTCGATTAGTCGAAAGTCGATTTACTTATCCCTATTCCCAAGGTCATTTGCAAAAAGTCGATTAGTCGAAAGTCTTGTTATATTTACGTTAAAATTAAAAAATGTACTCATGCGATTCCGCTTATCCCTGTGAAGTGAAGTTAATATTTTAACAATTAAATAAAATTGATACAAATAAATTGAATTGTGAAATATTTAAAAAAGAAGGACAATGTTGAAATTAAATGAATACATGTTGGAACTAATATGTAGGTGTATATAACCAAATTCCATTCTTAAAGCATATATTAGAGTATAAAGGCGTATACCGCGTGGAAAAGTGAAGTGATACAAATATTAAGTGAATTTAAAAAAGAAGGACATAAAGGAAAATAAGGACATTTGGAAACAATGAGGACATAAAGGGAGCTATTTCATTAAAAAGCCTTCGTGCTTCTTTCCGGGAAAAGTGGTTCTGTTGGAGAAAAATGTAAGTAGGAAAAATAATTTTATATCATGTTTTCATTTTATTTTTTGCAAATACAGTATTTTTCGGTTAATTGACCCTACGGTTAATTGGTTTACACGCTTAATTGAACCACATGATGGGGCAAAAAATATTTCATAGGAAAATACGTGTAAATTTTCTCGGATAATTAAACCCTGTTAATTGATTTTCCCGCTTAATTGGTTCAAAATTCATGTCATCAAAAATAAATTTCCTTTTAATTTTCACCGATTAATTGTATAATAATAATTGACAAATAATCTGTCATTTTTTACATACATATTTGACATAATTTAATTCAAAACATATGTTTATTGCTAAGGAAAAACTGCGAGAAAGCGTAATTTGTATTTGACATTGGATTTTTTTAAATCATTAGTAGTTCCAATTATACGTGATTACTATAATTGAACAAACTATTCAATTAAGCGGGTTCGGATAATTGGTTCCTCGGTTAATTAAACAAAAAATTGTGCAAATTTTGATGTGCAATTAACCGGAAAATACTGTATAATATAAAAAACATCATCGCCGGTTTTATCCTTATCAACATTAATTGCTAATTCTAACCTGTCTAAGGTAAACTTTTAAATCGTAGACTTTCTTTTTTGTAATATACATTACAGAGGGATTTTTCTAACTGGGACGAAGTTAACGACAAATGGCAAATGACATTTTCATTAAAGCAAAGCGAACAGAAGTCGTGTGGTAGCAATTACGAATTCCTTAGCGATTGGCCATTATGCACATTTCCAATCGTACTTTGTGGACAAGTTAAAGAACTCCATGAATTTAGAGGTCCTGCTCTACATCTATTCCATACTAATGATGGTAATTTCAATATGTCTTCATGTTATTTTAATATGATTTCATTGTTAATTCAGCATTGAATTCGTATTAATTCAACATGAATTCGTTTTATATTATCTTTTAAAAAAGTTAATTTAATAAGAATTACACATTATTTCAAAATGATAATTACGTTGATTCAACTAGAACAACACAGTAAAATTAACAGGATCTCGTGTTATTTTAAAGAGAAAAAAATGTTATTTACATTTTACTGTAAAATCATGTTAAAAAACATGAAAAGATAATGAAGCAAAATCGTTAGGAAAAAATGTTGAATCAACATGATTTTAATTGATTTCACAATGCTTTTTTTCTGTGTGTAGGCAAGTTTGTTCCATACCTTTACATTTTAAGAATAGCTAAACTTTTGCACTCCTTTTTACTTTGAATCGAAAAGGAAACATTTATTGCCTTGCAATTATTTCATATGCAAAAGTCTTATTACATCCCATAATATGCCTTATCTGAGCATTTCAGTTTAATCGTTTCATTTGAATGCATCTTCAAATGCAATTGCATTTTATCCCACGAATATTTGCGTCACAGTTCTATTTTGCTGTAATTGCTCCTAGTTCTTTGCTTTTCTTCAAACAGTTTTAGTTGTCATTGTTGTCGAAAGTTTAAACATAATGCTCCTGCAGGTATCACACAATGAATCTTTGCAACATGACAGTCATTTTAAATATTAACTGCAGTATGGGGCTGAATGACTTTATCAGCAATGTCTCAGAAAACTGCTTGCAACTGAGGTGTACAGGATGCAGGGATGACGAACTCTTCTGAATGTATTAAAAACTATTATGGTCCGCCCAACATCGCCTGGCTTTGCTCGTAGTTGTGACAAGTTTTCGCATTAAATGGAGACAGATCTCTAAACTCAATGAAAAGAATGTGAATCCTTTAATGCATTTTTACGCACAAACCACGAAAAACTTTTGCAATTTCCGTCACCCAAGTGAAGTCGTAAACCTGTTATTTCCCCCACAGCTCTTGACTGGATTTGCCAAAGAAACTTCGGAGAACAATATAAATTGAAAAATACTTAGAAAATGTTTAAATAGTTGGATTTTGTGCTGCTACTGCTGTTGTTGTGTACTAGCTCGATGTTGTTGTTTTTGTTGTCATTCTGTTTTGATGTCAGACATCTGTTGTCGTTCGAATGAATACTGATAAATGGACTACAAATGAGTATGAACGATGTGTTTTAGTCTGAAAGAAAGATTTCTCAAAAGTCATTCAAATGAAATGAAACAATAAAGTAAAAAAAGTAATTTGACAAAAAATATGAATGTAATCTATATACAGTAGATCATTGTTATATCGAATTTATTTCGCGTTCCTTTAAAAAAATTATTCAAAAAATGTAAGAAACTTTCAGTTTGCGATCTAGTTTGATGATATGGACGTTTTGGGCATAAAATCTATAATTTACGCTGTTTATTATGAAGGGATTGACTGCAACATTTAATTGCAGATGAAACAAATTTTCAAAAAAAAAAAAATCTACATTTTGGATGTAATTCTCATAAAGTTGGCTTAGACTTATATTTTGACATTGAAACGAAAATGGTCCACAAAAAACGCGATATTCTCAAAAATATTTTCTTTGCCAATTTTCTTGTTTTGATAGGTCAGTTCGCGCCGTTCTAGTAGATGGATTTTCATGAAGAGGTTTTTATGTGCACCTTTGAATGGATTACTGTGAAACTGTGCGTATCACATACACGAAATATGTGTGAAAGTACTCACATTCGCAAGTACAACAATCCTGTAATTGATGTATGAAAATTCCTGATTGCGCATTGACACTAGAAGAAAAATTCAAACGCACTCAAAATCGAGCTTCGAATTATATAGATAAACTAGCTGAACCCGTGGCGCTTCGCTGCCCCTACTAAAGTTATCAACATATGATAGTTTATGCAGTAAACTATTTATATGCAGTTGCAACGCAGTTTCAAAGAGTCTATCATTTGATGGTATTTGATTGCTAAACTTACTGCAAAAATAACCAAAAATTCTAAACAATAGTTTTACACATTTTGCAGTTTTGTTAGTTTATTTATGAAAAAGTAAATATTAAAATATCGTTCTACGATGAATATAATTCCTTACTCTCACTACCACCTACTTTTATGCCTGTATCCACATAATGTGGTTATGATCACTTATATGATTAATATCGCTAAGACATCCGCTGTAATAATCTTTGCCAAGTTTAAATTTTGCATTTCTAATTCTAATTGTTTCATTCCAGAAAATTATAATTGTTACATAATTTTGTTCCTTAGCATCAGCAAAAGTTTAATATTTACGTGTAACATTAACGTAGTTATAATCATAAGGTTGGAAATTTGTGTTCCCCAATGATTTAAAAAAATGGAATGCAATTCATTTTGAAGGATGCGTTTTTGAATCCCTCAGAGGCTGTGGCTCTTCACAGTCCCCACTGAAGTTATTAATAAAAATAAAATAAAGAACAATTTGAAAGAAAACAATCTGTATGCATTTACAATAAAGGTTAAACTTTAGTTTTAAAATAAAGTCTTATCTTTTAAACCCTCGCTTAATTCAAAAGAAAATAGTCAGCCGTTTGTCCTTTTTCATAAAAGGCGGCTAATTAGCGAAGTACCTGATTTGATCCAAACTCCGCAAACCTTTATACTTTATTATTTTTAATAAATCTATATCAAGTTTGAAAATGGAATTTTCAAATGAATTCTCGAATGAATAGTTTTAGTCATGTTCGTTTGATCAACAAAACTTTATTTTTCAAGTAATGGACACATTTTGTTTTAAGCTCAGCTATGATGATAACCTACCACAGATTACAGATTATTATAACATTACCACAACCCGCATTTCGCTTTTAGATATCTCTCATATATTGCCGATGCATACTGTAATTGAACTTATAGTCATTTTCTAGAATAGTAGTAGAAATGTTGAAATTCAAAAAGTCTCAAATTTGAAATGTTTTTTTTTTCTAAAACTGACAAAATGTAAAAACTAAAATGTCAATATTTTTCATTTTTCACACATTTACTCCAATATCTGCATGAGCACGACAATGGAAAGATGGAAAACGGCACACGTTAGCGGCATTACTGAAGTGTGGTTATTGTCGCTACTGATAATGATACGTAGTTGGACAAAAAATATGAGTCTATTAATCTTGATTTGGACCAATTTTTTTTTAATTCCAGGTCATTAATGGCTGCTTATGTAATTACCTGAGTATCATATACACATTTATAAACGAATTAATTAAAGATATATGCCTTCTTAAAGATATATCCTTCACAGGATATATTCATAGATAAGAAATATTAGTTCATATCTAAGATAACTACGCATCAATTCGGAATTTTGGAAGTATACCTAGCCTATCTTTCTTCCATTGGATGGCCTGACTTACTGCGAAAATGTCAGTAAAATCTATTAAGCGATTTTTGTGTCTACAACCAAAATAGTTTCCATTTTCTATATTTAGTTTAATTAAATACAATTGGGAGTACATTTCCCCTATTGTACCACTTCTATTTTTATAGGGATGATGCGTATTTGTAACCAAGCTACTTAGAAAAATTTTGAAGTGTGAATCTGTAGCCCTTCTTAAGATAGAAGCATAGAAAATGAATATTAGTTCAGGGGTATTATTACTTTTGATGCCATAACATGACATCCACGCGGAATCTTAGAAATTTATATAGCCTACGTTATTTCCCTCGAATGGCATGACGTGTGCTGAAAATCTCAGTAAAATCTGTTTAACGGTTTTTGAGTGTATAGACGAAACATTGTTTATTTTTAGATGTAGATTATTTAATTGTAACGGTTAGTGCATTTTCCACCGATCACAACACGCTTATTTTTATATGGATGATGTGTATTTATACCTCCGTTATTCAGACAAATTTTGAAGACGGTATCTGTAACCGTTCTTAAGATATATGCATATTACATGTTCCGAAATTTTGAGGTATGTTTACTATTGATGCTATATCTCTGCATCCACGCGGAATTTTTGAAGTTTATATAGCCTATGTTACTTTCAGGGCATGCCTTGACATACTGTGTAAATCTCATTAACATCTGTTCAGCGGTTTTGGCGTCTATCGGTAACATACAAACAAACAAACAATTTTTTTTTCTATTTTATATATATAGATTGATACACCATTTTCATTAAATCGGACGAAAAGATATATGTGAGATATATCTAAATCTTCCACGAAACTTAATCTACATCATTCTAGACTTAATTTACTATGCTATGCCAAATTTGGTCTACATCGAAAGAAAGTACTTTGGTACACTATTACATTAAATTGGACTTAAATATATATGGAGCTATATCTAAATCTGAACCGATTTCTACGAAACATAACATCATTCCAGATTTAATTCAGTACGGTATGCAAATTTCGTGAAAATCGAAAGATATGCAGTTGTACCATTTACATTAAATCGGACAAATATATATACATGGGAGCTATATCTAAATCTGAACCGATATTTCCCAATTTCAATGGGTTTCGTCCTTGGGCCAAATAAATAATCTGTGCCAACACGGATCATAAATGCGACCTGTACTTTGTTTACAATTTAAAACATGGACAGACAGACGGACCATAAAAATCAAAATGTTAGTCGATTTTGCAATATTCTGTAAAATTCGAAATTCGATTTGAAAAAAAAAAACATTTGAAGGGACTGGATCGGTTACAAATATTGCAAAGCCTGTACGAAATGTTTCGCTTATTCCGTTGAATATATATATATATATATATATAGGGTGGCGTAGGGGATGATAGATACCAAGCAACGGCTCTGATTGGCTTTAACATGGCGAAGTCCAGGCTTATCTTGGTCCCTCTTTAATCTCAATTGTGGACACTGTTCTCACCGCGGTGCCACCTGGGGAGCTATTCTCATTACCCGAAATAGTGAGCTAATATGTGCCGCGAGTTCACCCATAAGAACTATAAAAAATGGGTTGAGGCGTCGGGTTAGTTGTCCACTCTCGGAAAACCCAACCTACTATGAAAAAGCTAAGAAAAAGAAAACCAAACCCCCCTAATGTTGACGACCCCCGCAAATGTATAAAGGACCACGATCTGCGAACCTGCACTTGGAATGTGCGCACGTTGTACAGAACAGGCGCAGTGTTCGCTTTGGCGGATATACTCAAGAAGTACAAAGCCGATATTATTGCCTTAGAGGAAATGCAATTGAAAGGGACAGGCGTAAGTAAATCAGATGATTACGCCCTGTATTATAGCTGCCATGAAACGAGACACGAATTTGCGTGCGGATTTATGGATAACAGGAGAATAAAAGACCTTGTCTCTAGTATCCAAGAAGCGAATTGCTATAAATAAAAGCGAAGTTCTTCTACATCAGTCTCATTTGCGCCCATGCTCCGACCGAAGATAAAGATGAACAGACCAAAGACATATTTTACGAGCGCCTAGAAACAGCATATGACTGTTGCCATGGCCATGACATTAAAATTCTGCTAGGAGATTTTAATGCAAAAATCGAGATTTTTAATGCAAAAATCGAGATTTTAATGCAAAAAAATATCTTTGGCCCCACCGTCGGAAAATTCAGCCTTCATGAAGAAACATCCGACAACTGCATGAGGTTGATTGATTTCGCGGCAGGAAAAAACATGGTAGTTAGCAGCACCAGATTCAAGCATCTCGATGTACACAAGGCCAGCTGGATCTCTCCTGATCAAGTATAGATAAATCAAATTGATCATGTTGTGATAGACGGAAGGCATTCATCCAGTGTTTTAGACGTCCGATCGATCCGAGGAGCGAATATCGATTCGGACCATTACCTTGTGGCAGCGAAGGTACGCACCCGTCTTAATGTAGCAGCAAAGGTGCGATCTAACACAACACGGAAACTCGACGTCCAAAAGCTGCAAACACAACAGGTAGCCGAGGCCTACTCCGCTCAACTTACCCATCTGCTTGAAGAAAGCACTTCTTGTCCCGATAATAGTATATAAGCACAATGGCAAAGAATTGCCCACTCCCTACAAACTGCAGCAAAAGGAACGCTTGGGTACCAAAAACCACCACCAAGAAACCCATGGTACGATCAGGAGTGTCGTAATGCTACTGATGTGAAAAACACAGCGTATAGGGCAACCCTGCAGACAGTAGCAACACGTAACGTGATGGAGAATTATCGGGAGAAAAGGAGAGAGGAGAAACGTGTTTTCAGAAAAAAGAATAAAGAACAAGAAAAACGTGAACGTGAGCTAATCGAGATGTATAGGAGTCAGAATGAAGTCCGGAAATGTTACCAACGAGTAAAACACCAAACCGAAGGCTTTGGTGCAGGCACATCCTCCTGTAGAGATGAAGAAGGAAACCTAGTGACAGATACAGACAGCGTGTTGAGGATTTGGAAGGAGCATTTCGAAAAGCTTCTAGTATAAAATAGTGGCGATAAAAGCAATTAATCGGCTCAAGAACAATAAAGCAGCACTCTGCGCCAAATCCTGGAAAAGACCCACGAAAAACACATCGACATATACCACCTATTTGTCGACTATAAAGCCGCATTCGACAGCCCTATCCGTTCAGAGGTGTTTAAATCCATACCTTGGTACCGCCATAAATAATACCCGAATGTGTCGATTCTTCGTCGTTCTCGGATTGTCTTCTTCGAATTAGAACTATCTTACGGCGTATTTAACACTAACATCTACAGCTACATCCATAAAAAATCCAGCTCACCCAAAATTTGAATATTCACAACGTCGTGGACACCTGCAATGGCAGCTTGAATAACAGTCGGTGGACGGAACATATTTGAATACAAATTTTTTTCAGCGATGATGATTTCTCACCCGCTGTATATGTTAACAAACAAAATTGTCACATTTAGGGTTCTAAACGTGTTCTAAAACGACCATGGAACGACTGTCACGGTCATTTCGGAACATCATTGTCATAATTTGGCATATTGGGTTCTTATTGGGTACCAAATCTTTCCATGAAAAATTATTAAAATGGGTTCACTTTTTTCGGGTAGCCCCGGCACCATCCAATTTGTGGTTTCAACCGAATTCCCTGTAATTTGGTATTTGGTAAATACGACTACAAAATACCAATCTCACTTTCAAAAATTTTTTATATTCGCCTCCTTTTGGGTGTAGTCCCCATATAACCCCAATTCTTTATATTAAAATAGTAGGACAGTATTAAAAACTAAAATATTGGTTTCGAAATTGAGTTATATCGGTCATTAATTAAGCATGGCCCCTCATATCATGATAACCCCAAATATTTTGTTGATATGTAATCAATATTGGTAGCCTCATATAACATTGCACTCTACATTGCAATAGTTTGGGGATTTTATACACATATTTCACTCTACCAACCGTAATAAATATAGGTCTACGTTTTGGGGTTTTTAGATTTTATAAAAAAACTCCCCATTAAAAATTGCTGAATTTTGTATTTCGGTTTGTACAATTGTCGGTATATATCCACTTTTTAGTATATTCCAGGGCCGGGCCGAACTTAACGCTTTTTAACTTGGTTATATTATAAAATGTTACACCGCACTAAATCAACAATTTTGCATAGATTTCAGAATGACATTTGCAATGCTTTATTAAAATAGTAATTAAAATAATATATATATAATTTTGTTAGAGAATTAATACCAAAAATGTAAAGGGTATTTCCTATCTACACGAAATTGAGTTTTAGATAAAAAATATTTGATTTCTGGCCCATAGTGCGCTGTGCAAAAATTTTAACAGTAATTAAGCTGTGACAAATTTCGTCTCATTCGATGCTACCTGTACAATGTTTACAATAATACATCAACAGACAAACGGACGGACATGTATAAATCGACTCAGAAAGTGAATCTATGCATATCCTCAAAAGTAACTATAGATCACAGTCGGGCGAACCACCGCATGAGAGTAAGTATCATATTCTCTCACACACATTCATATATTGGCACACACACAAGTTGAAGTTACGTCGAAGTAACGTATAGAAAAGGGTCGCATTCTCATCGCGGAAGTCACCTCCTTCGGGAAGAAACACAATCACAATATAAATAAAGACTTCTGTTTTTTACACTTTTTTAATTATTTAATAATAAATATCACACTATTGATACATACAGATCACTTTAAAAATCTAACATTAACTGAGTTGATTTGTATGTTTTCTCCTCTAACTGTTTTTACAAGCAGATGAGAGACAATTTTGAAAGAGAGCAAATTGTTTTTGTAGCACTCAGAAGTAACTCAAAGGCGATATAAAGTAGACAAGAATAGTTTTGTTATTGTAATTATACGCTGTGCAAAAATTTTAACAGTAATTAAGCTGTTAATTAACTTATTGGGCGAGGGAGTGAGAAACTCACTTCCAAATGCTTGCAGGGTTTTGTTTCGTTTTACATATTACAAACACATACACAAATCCATTCTTCCCTACACCACTCTGTGGTCCATAATGTTTGATTCCGCATTTATATAATATTACTGTAGAATTTCTTTCACGTTTTCCAAATTAAAAATAACTCAAGGTAAAGTGAACAACATTCGTCATAAATCCGCGATTGAAAATAAAGTTTTTGTTCACGTTTATTCCATCCATCTTCAAGGCAGTCTGAACGATTTTTATTCTCATTTATTGCTTTTCAATTGAGTGTAGCAGAGTTATTTGCTGGAGTTGTTGTTGTTTTTGTGTAATTTATCTGGATTAAAAAGCTTTATCGTCTTTGTAATCAACATCATTTTCTTCATTATTGTAGCTCATCGTTCATCGCAGAACTTAGCGCAGATAATTTGTTGGTAGTCGCAGCAACAAAAAAGGAACAAAACGGAAGAAGAAGAATAGATGAACAATTGTTTGCTGCAGTTGCAATGCAATTTCAAAAGAAACTTTTTTTACACACAGAGACAACAAATTGGATTTAATGTTCACAATCAAATATGCATTTAGCACAATGTAAAACGCGATGTACCACGCAACGCACAAAATACACAAAATAAACTGTCTACAAGGAATACGATACGGAATGCGCGTAGTTAAAGTCTATAATGACACAGTTTAAATTTTAAATGGTAATATTTAAGTTAGCGTTTGAAATATTTTCAAATGTGTTTCCACATAGTAGTTATGTAACATTGTACAATTTTTTTGTTATTCTCTTTGTCATTTCATATTCAAAATGCTGAAAATGTGAGAAAACAAGAAGTACTTTTGAAATTTGAAGAAGGCACATATCATCTTCAGCCTTTAGGAATAAAAACTTTTTTTTAAACATTTTCGGCATTCATTTCGTACAGAAGGTATCTTGTTTGTTGTTGGAATGCCTTTGTTAAACTTTACTTTAGTGGGAGAGAAAAAGAATTACGAAGAAAAAAAGACGGAAAGTTTAACATAACAAATGATTTACAATGCCGTCGTCGCCAACGCTACCGACGCACCGCCTCTTTGGTGCGATTTTGTATTTCTTTACATCTCAGCAATTTTACAAAACATTTCACGTTGCTCTGATTGTTTCACATGCCTGGAGAATTTTTATGAATTCCTTTCGTGGCTTATTAACTCGGCATGTAAACGTGTCGCTTATAAATCTTCAAAAGGATGTGGATACTTTTCTTTTTCTGGTTCATGGGTTGATTTCTGTGGAAAACTCTATGGGCCACTTCAAAGGCACAAAGCAGCAATCTCTTACATTCATATGGCTGTGTGTGTGTGTGTGAGAGAGAGTTTTTGAATACACCATAAGAATGCCAAGATATTGTTATGTTAATAATTATATTGGAAGTCTTAAGAAATAACTTTGGATAAATAAGGGATTATTGGCTTCAAAGAGGAAATTCAAAGTTATGTGATAAATATGGAACTATTGTATTTAACATATAAATATCTTTAATACCGTGGTTATACATAATCATGGGAGTAACATAAGAACGTAAAATATTATTTGTATACCCTCAGCCTTATGGCTAATACGGGCAGACACACTTTGATGTGACAACATGATAATAAACCAGTGAGCGGAGCAGTATAGTCGGACGGGGCCGACCATATGATACCTTACACAACTACCACGGAACTCAAATTTTCTGCGGATGTTTATTCCGAGCCTGGGCAATATTTCGTGATATTGGCATCCTCTTGCCCGATTAGAGGTAAACAGCACCTCTTCCTCACACTGACATATTTTCCGAATATTACGAGTATTCAGTACAGCTATTGTCCAGATTCCCTTCACCGTGGGTTGTGTTGTGATGTTCGGCTTTCATTTGTGGTCTATATATCGACTCTAAAATAACACAAAAAATTAAGTTTTTGGTCCACTTCATTCCAAAATTATTATCTGATCATCACCGTAAATTATAGGCGTTGTCCTTGACCATAACTGGAACCTCATGGAACATTTCAAATCGATCAGCGCTCTAGAGTGATAATGGGTTACTATGTAATATACGAATACGGAGATACCTGTAAATTGTAGGTGTAACTCCCACATCCAAGCACATACAACAATATAATTGGTATTAATTTATGGGTCAACCACTCCTCTTGGATATAATATCAACTTCTCGGGTCTATGTCATTCAGGGGTAAATATATACGCTATAGAATACAAATTTGGTCATTTTTCACACAAAAGTCAGGTTCCATTTGACCCGCTAAATATTGACCAATCTTTATCAAAACAGGCATGCTTATTCTTTGGCCCGATCCCCTTCTCCATGCAAAATTTCACGATGTTCTGGCCATTATTGCGGCCTTTGGAGCGACCAGAAAAACCGACAAAAATTTAGTATTTGGTCCATTTCATCCCCTAAATATTAACCGATCTTTCCCAACCGATCTTTCATTGGCCAGAACCCATCATACATGCAAAATTTCGTGAAGATTGGTCCATAACTGTGGCCTGTATCGTGTTTACAAATTATAATGGACAGACGGCCGGACGGACGGACGGACACACATGTCTAGATCGACTCAGCTAGTCGAGATATGAAGATCGGTATACTTAAAGGTGAGTCTAGGACCAATATTTCGCGGCGTTACAAACTTGTGGGGCTGCACAAAGCTATAATACCCTGGCAACATAGTTGTGTAGGGTATAATAAATATCAAATTACTGTCAAATTGAAGTTATATATGGGGGCTATTCTTAAAGTGGACCAATATTTATAATTCAGGGTAGGTAGCAACGCTTCATACTTAATGATAAAATCAAACCAGAAATGAAATCCAGTAAGGAAAGTATTAAAGTCGGACGACTATATGATACTCTTTACCACTTTGGTGGTCCTTCGGATTTTTGAAGGACCATTGATATGAAATTGGACGAAATTAAAAATGTGAACTGTGTCTATATGTGAACCGACTTAACAACTACGATCAATAACCCTCCACAATCATTTCATCTTGATCAGCGTAAAATTCTATGGCGATTTAAGAATGTTCGTCTGCCTGTTGCCATTCACCTAAAATCGGACGAAAATATTGATGAGAGCTATATCGAAATCTGAACCAATTTCATCCAAACTTACATGATAGTATTCGATACGTCGTGTCAATCGGACACATTTTAACTCTTTGAAGCACCATTTGCTAAAAATTGGACAAAAACATATATGAGAGTTGTATACTCTTTGGTGTACCATTTGCAAAATATCGGACGAATATATATGGGAGCTATATCTAAAGCTGACCCTATTTCGACCTGCACTTTGCTTACAATTTAATATGGACAGACGGACATGCATACGTCGACTCAGAATGTCATGTTATGAATATTCTCAAAAGCAGCCATAGGTCTACCTCGTTTCCTTTTGCCTGTTACAAACATATGCACAAAGACACCTATTGTTGTTATCGATGTTTTATATCCTTCAATGTAAGGTGGAGTGGACTTTGTCTAGTACTTCCACCACAAAGTGTAAACATTAAAAAAATTTGTAAATTAAATATAATTCAAATAAAGTTTCCAATTAAACCCAAGCTTAGCACAAAAACCCCAAAATACAAGAAATTAGGGGCTACCCGTATATGGGAGTCACCCGAAATAATGGACCCATATTAATAATTTTTAGTGGACGGATTTGCTACTCAAAGTACTAAATTACAACGAATTCGGTCGAAAAGTGAGCTTAAAACCCCCATAATAGTTAAAATTAATCGTGCCCTTATATGGGGGCAACTCGAAGAAATTGGCATATATTTTAGTGGAGAAGCTTGGTACCCAATGTACCAAATTTCATTGATTTCGGTTAGAAAACTCGCTCAAAAGCCCAAAATACCTAAAATTGGGAGGATTCCTTATATAGAGGCTATGCCTAAACGTGGACCGATATATCCCATCTTCGAATGACCTGCCTGCAGACAAAAAATAATTTTATGCAAAATGTTGGCAATCTATCGGAAATCGTTTCGAAGCTAGAGTGATACAAGAAACAGGCGAACAGATGGGCATTTGTCATCATGTATACTTTATACGGTTGGAAGTCATTATATCGATGAGTTACACACGGAAAAACAAACTTAATATAGCCTCCATACTATGGTGGAGGGCATAATTACAAAATACATTGGGTTATTTGATGTTTTTAAAATCTTATCCCACAAAATCTTTATGATTTTCAAAATTGTTCCAGTTTAATTTTCTATTAAATTTTTATATTTACAACATTTTCTTTATTGAAAACAAACGAGAAATGTTGCCAAACAATCTAGAGTCTGAGCTCAGCAGCAATTTAATGCAATGATTTGGTCTATGAGAATAAATTGTCGATACTCATTATGCCTTGGGGAAATAAATGGAAAATGTTCTACAAAACTAATACCAGAGATTAATACTAGAAGGCAGTGTGGTCTAATGTTTTTTTTTTTCGGCCAACAATAGAGGAGGATTGTTTAAATGGCCACAAGGACGACTAACCGTACGGCAGTAAAGGAGGCAAATATTTCAAACAATTGAATTTGCATAAAAACTTCGTTAAAGTTGAATATTACTCTGCATTACTACCACAATGGTATGCAGATACACGACAATCGAGAGTATGCCAGGATATACATGAACACACACATACATGCACAATATCTCCAAGGGATATTCTACTTGTCGTCCAATTTTATATATTGAGCGTGACTAAAAGTATCACTTTGGTGTGAAGAACAGCAACACCCCTTGCTGGCAGGAGGCGTAAAAATGTTAAAGGCGTCGGAGTGGCTAGCTGCTACACATGATGGATAAGGTTGGGGATGTAAGCCAATTTTTAGTAGAATTAAATATTTTTTTTTCTCAAGAAAAGCCTTTACGTTTTACGCCTGCAATAACGATAAGATGTTTTTTTGTTGTTGCCGTTTTTTTGTTCACTTAAAAACTTTGTTGAGTAAATTGATTTGTAAAGTCTTTAACAAAGTTTCCAACAAGCAACTGAGGACAGACTAAGTACGAACATTTATATAAGCCTGCTAACAATCGGGGTGGCATTGAACAACGATTGCCATCGTGCTGCATGTGGCAGCATTTATCAACAGCAGCAGCCGATACAGACTAGTCACGGTCTATGCCCAACATTGCACAGTTAGGGCCAGTTAAGCCCTAGCGTCTCCTTGTTCTTGATTTAATTCAATTTACTGCCTTAAGCTACTTCGCTCGCACAAAGTTATTGAAGAAAGTATGGAAAAATGAAAAATCAAAATTTATTAGTCGTGCATATGGCAGATGAACGGAAATGCAAAGGGTCAGTGCAAGTCCATAAATGCAATCTTCGAAAAGAATTTAATACTATTATTGTCTTCAATTACCCAGTGAAATTGTTTGGTAAAATGTGGAAGAAATATTGGTGGTTAATAGCTAATAAATTGAAATGTTGCTAAGTTCGACCCGGAAGAACCTTTTGTATTTACCTTCCAAAAATAAGTGAACACCCAGATTGGAAAATTATGCTAGGAGCTTTAACGCTAGTTTTTCTTTTGTATGAAAGCTCTATAAAGGAATTGCTTACCAATCAATATTACACAATGCCAAATTAATACTTACAATACCATTAAAAGAAACCAGTACAGAACATTGGGCGTGCCGAAATCTATCTCTATGCTAAATTTGGTACAGATTGTACCCTTGTAGTTCGTATTTGCGAAACTAATTCTAAATTTCATTATTTGAGCTCTATGGGTTCACCCAAATCCAAATTTGACCAGATTTAGTACCATTTAATACACATTTATATAGATTTCCATGAGACTCCAATAGAAATCATGTTTCCCAATTACTGGATTACAGCCAAATCAGTTCACTTGAATCATATTTAGTACTATTGTACTATATCTAGTACTATTTTACCATATTTAGTACACATAAGTACGAATTTGTAAAATGTCCGGCATGCCTCAATTCTACAATGCAGGATTCGATTCCAAATTTCAGGATTCCAGCTCTATCGGATCACCTGAATCCAAATCTTATCAAATTTAGTACCCATAAGTACAAATTTCCAAAACGACATCCATACCCCAAACCTACTCTCCAACATTAATCTTAATTCCAATTTTCTGAATTGTAGCTCTATCCGATCACCTAAATCCAAATGATATAAAATTTAGTACCATTTACTACGTATTTATAATAAAAACAACTACCTACCTGAACAATTCAACAGAAATCATATTTCCCAATTTCAGGATTCCTGCCCAAATTCCAGTGTTCCAGCTCAATCGGTTCACCCAAATCCAAAACTACCTCATATCCCAATCCTAAACTCCGACAGTAATGTTAATTTCAAATTTCGATATACCAGCTCCATCCGGTCCTCCAAAAACAAATTGTACCAAAATTAGTACCATTTAGTACTTTTTACATTACATCAGTACACACTTTCAAAATCACATCCTTATATCGACCCTCAAGTTTTTAACTCTATCCGTTTATATGGTACGAAATTGTACCAAATTAAGTACATTTTAGTACTTTTCAGATACTTATGGTTCGAATTTCGAAAACCCCTTTGGTACTCCATCAGTGAGCCTCATTCCAAATATAATACCAAATTGCAAAATTCAAATGGTATGACATTTTAGTACTTTTAGTGCCTTTCTATTACGAATTTCCAAAAATCCAGCCTTATCTGACACCTTCGGACATTATCTCTGATACTTCCCCTATAAAATGTCGCAAAGCAAGATAGCATACAAAAGTCAGGATAAATGTATACAACATAAGCCATATGCTGAGGGTAAATATCTATCTTTAACGCCGACTGACACTTTTTTAGCTGTAAACTCATAAAAGCAATTTCCACTCAAAATGTGTGTTGACATACAAACTATCATCCATGGCAGTAAACATCACTGTTAACTATCTGTATAAAATAATAAAATTAACAAGCTCAGTGCCGAAGTCACACGATGGCAAAAATATAATAATTTTCTGCAATAAATTGATTTTAACTAAAGTGTTCAATGGGATAGTGAATATAAGAAGCGATATTCTTTTTAAGAAAAGAATCTACAATAAACCCATTTAAGCAAGAATTCTTGGACAGACATGAGGCTATTATCTTCAAATGGGCGAATGGCTATGAAAATAATAAACAATCTATTATCATATAACAAGGACGATAATATACATAAAAGTTTGTAAAATATGTTTACTTTACATTTCAATAAACTCAGATGTATATTGTACAGTTATGGGCTAACAACAATATCTTAAATAATTTTAATATCTTATAGGATTTTTGCATGGAAGAAAATTAATAGGAAATTCTTGGCACCTAATAGTAAGATTATATTTAAACGTAAGGATCAAACTTTAGGATTTCTATCTACTGCATAGTTGTATTATTATATATTTCAGATAAATAATCAGTTATCTTATAAAGCAGATGGGAGTCAACATGGCCTAGCCACCGTAGTCGCTGCAGCTCAATACGACTGACTATGTCGATGTCCGCGTATAAATTGTAAAGCTCGTGGCAGATCGGCCCGTAGATCTTTCGGAGAATTTTTCTCTCAAACACACCAAGAGCTGCCTCATCTGCTTGCGCAAGTACCCATGCTTCTGATCCATATAATAGCACGGGTGGTACCAGCGTCTTGTAAAGTCTGGCGGGAGGTGGCCTTGTTTCTAAACTGCTTACTTAGACCATAGTAGCATCTGTTGGCCATCACAATCCTTCTCCGAATTTCAAAACTGATGTCATTCGTTTTAGTTATGGCGGTACTAAGGTATATAAAGTATTTAACTACCTCGAAGCTGTAGTTCTCAAGTTCCACAGTTTGTCCGAGTCTACTGGACGCCTTGCGCCTTGATACCATCAGCTTGGTCTTCTCGCTGTTTACTGCCAGACCCACTTTGGCAGACTCCTTTTCAATTTGTTCAAAGGTGGCTGTTACCGCTCGCAATGTTCGACCCATTATATCGATGTCATCGGGTAGGCGATAACATGTGTTGTTTGGTGTACAGAGTGCCATTTCTGTTCACCTTTGCGTCTCGTATGACCTTTTCCAGTAGGATGTTAAAAAGATCACACGACAAACTGTCACCTTGTCTGAATCCTCGTTCGGTATTGAAGGGCTCCGATAGGTCCTTTCCTACTTTAACTGCTGACCTAGTGCAACTTAAAGTTATCCTGCATAGCCGTATTAATTTTGCAGGAATGCGGAACGCAGACATGGCTTTAAACACCTCTGAACGGATAGGGCTGTCGAATGCGGCTTTATAGTCGACAAATAGGTGGTATGTGTCGATGTGTTTTTCGTGGGTCTATTCCAGGATTTGGCGCAGAGTGAAAATCTGGCCAATGGTGGATTTGCCAGGTCTGAAGCCGCATTGGTATGCTCCGATAATGTCATTGGCAATTGACTTCAATCAGCACACTGGATAGCACTTTATATCCGATGGGAAGGAGACTTATTCCTCTATAGTTGGCACATATCGTCTTGTCTTCTTTTTTGTGCACGGGACATAGGATGCTGAGGTTCCAATCATTGGGCATGCATTCATCTAGCCAAATTGTGCTAATCAGCTGGTGCATGCTCCTGACCAGCATCTGGCCACCAGTTTTGAATAGTTCGGCTGGTAACCCATCGGCTCCTGCTGCTTTGTTGTTCTTGAGCCGATTAATTGCTTTTATGACCTCATTTTGGCTAGGTGGTATACACTCTATAGCGTCATCTATTATTTGTTCTGGGGTATCTTCTTCATCGCCACTATTTGATACTAGAAGCTTTTCGAAATGCTCCTTCCAGATCCTCAACACGCTGTCTGTATCTGTCACCAGGTTTCCTTCATCATCTCTACAGGAGGATGTGCCTGCATCAAAGCCTTCGGTTTGGTGTTTTACTCGTTGGTAAAATTTCCGGACTTCATTCTGACTCCTGTACATCTCGATTTGCTCACGCTCACATTTTTCTTGTTCTTTCTTCTTTTTTCTGAAAATACGTTTCTCCTTTCTCCTTTTCTCCCGATAGTTCTCCATCATGTTGTTACTATCTGCAGGGTTGCCCTATACGCTGCGTTTTTCACCTCAGTAGCATTACGACATTCCTGATCGTACCATGGGTTTCTTGGTGGTGGTTTTTGGTACCCAATTGTTGCTTTTGCTGCAGTTTGTAGGAAGTGGGCAATTCTTTGCCATTGTGCTTCTATACTATTATCGGGATTAGAAGTGCTTTCTTCAAGCAGATGGGTAAGTATAGCGGAGTAGTCCTCGGCTACCTGTTGTGTTTGCAGCTTTTCGACGTCGAGTTTCCGTGTTGTATTAGATCGCACCTTTGCTACAACATTAAAACGGGTGCGTACCTTTGCTGCCACAAGGTAATGGTCCGAATCGATATTCGATCCTCGGATTGATCGGACGTCTAAAACACTGGATGAATGCCTTCCGTCTATCACAACATGATCAGTTCGATTTCTCGTTACTTGATCAGGAGAGATGGCCTTGTGTATATCGAGATGCTTGAATCTGGTGCTGCTAACTACCATGTTTTTTGCTGCCGCGAAGTCAATCAACCTCATGCCGTTGTCGGATTTTTCTTCATGAAGGCTGAATTTTCCGACAGTGGGGCCAAAGGTATTTTCCCTTCCGATTTTTATACCCTTCAACACACTGTGGTAACAGGCAAAAATAATCGAGATAGACCCATGGTTCCTTTTGGGAATATGCATAGAATCACGTTCTGAGTCGATTTATGCATGTCCGTCTGTCCGTCCATGTATTTTTGTTAACAAAGTACAGGTCGCATTTTTGATCCGATTTGGATGAAATTTGGCACCGGTCACTTAATTTGCCCAAGGACGAGCCCTATTGAAATTGGAGAAAATCGGTCCACGTTTAGGCATAGCTCCCATATAAGGGTACCCCCAAATTTTCGGTATTTTGAGGTTCTTGAGCGCGGTTTTTAACTGAATTCACTGAAACTTGGTACTTTGAGTTCTTATTGGTACCAAATTACTCCACTAAAAATTATAAATATAGGTCCAGTTTTTCTGGAAGTCCCCATATAACGGTACCCCCAAATTTTTGGTAATTTGTGGGTTTTGATTGTATTTTTTCGACCGAATTCGCTGAAATTTAGTACTCTGAGTTCTTATTGGGTAGCAAATCTTCCTACCAAAAATTATAAATAAAGGTCCATTTTTTCGGATAGCCCCCATATAAGGGTACCCCCCAATTTTCGGTATATTGAGGTTCTTGAGCGCGTTTTTAAATGAATTTGGTACATTGAGTTCTTATTGGGTAGCAAATCTCCCTATTAAAAATTATAAATAAAGGTCCATTTTTTCGGATAGCCCCCATATAAGAGTACCCCCAATTTTCGGTATTTTGGGGGTTTTGATCGCATTTTTCGACCGAATTCACTGAAATTTGGTACTTTGGGTTCTTCTTATAAAGTCCCATTTTTTCGGACAGCCCCCATATAAGGTATATTTTGAGGTTCTTGAACCAAATTCTTTTTATACCCTTCACCACACTGTGGTACAGGGTATTATGTCTTTGTGCATATGTTTGTAACATGCAAAAGGAACCGAGATAAACACATGGTTCCTTTTGAGAATATCCATAGAATCACTTTTTGAGTCGATTTAACAGCGTAACAAATTAGGTCTAGAATGATGTGTGTTAAGTTTCCTGAAAATCGGTTCAGATTTATATATAGCTCCCATATATACTTTCGTCCGATTTAATGTAAATGGTGCACCAAAGTCCCTATATATCTTTCGATTTGCACGAAATTTGGCACATCGTAATGAATTATCTCTAGAATGATGAGTGTTAAGTTTCCTGAAAATTGGTTCAGATTTAGACATAGATCTCATATATATTTTCGTCCGATTTAAGGTAAATTGTGCACAAAAGTCCCTATATATCTCTCGATTTCCACTAAATTTGGCTCAGCGTAATGAATTAGGTCTAGATGTGTGTTAAGTTTCCTGAAATCGGTTCAGATTTAGATATAGCTTGTATATCTGACCAAATGAAAAATTTAGTATCGGTTGCAGAATGACGTGTTTATGGTCCTTTAAAAATGCGACGTCTGTTAGGATTCATCTGTTGAATATACTCAAAGTGGTGAAGGGTATCATATAGTCGGCCCCGTCCGACTTTACTACTTTCCTTACTGGTTGCATTAAAATCTCCTAGCAGAATTTTAATGTCATGGCCAGGGCAACGGTCATATGCTGTTTCTAGGCGCTCGTAAAATATGTCTTTGGTCTGTTCATCTTTATCTTCGGTCGGAGCATGGGCGCAAATGAGACTGATGTAGAAGAACTTCGCTTTTATACGGATTATAGCAATTCGCTCATCTACTGGAGTGAATCTGGAGACAAGGTCTTTTATTCTCCTGTTATCCATAAATCCGCACCCAAATTCGTGTCTCGTTTAATGGCAGCTATAATACAGGGCGTAATCATCTGAATTAATTACGCCTGTCCCTTTCAATCGCATTTCCTGTAATAATATCGGCTTTGTACTTCTTAAGTATATATGCCAAAGCGAACACTGCGCCTGTTCTGTACAACGTGCGCACATTTCAAGTGCAGATTCGCAGATCGTGGTCCTTTATACGTTTGCGGGGGCCGTCAACATTAGGGAGGTTTGGTTTTCTTTTTCTTAGCCTCAACCATTTTTTATAGTTCTTATGGGTGAACTCGCGGCACATATTAGCTCACTATTTCATCGGGTGATGAGAATAGCTCCCCAGGTGGCACCGGGGGGAGGTCAGTGTCCACAAAGAGGGACCAAGATAAGCCTGGACTTCGCCATGTTAAAGCCAATCAATCAAACCGCGTAGTGTAGTGTATAATTAATTCGCACCATTTTTATGCCGTTCAGCACACTGAGGTACAGGGTAATATGTCATTGAAACGAGATAGGCCCATGGCTCCTTTTGAGAATATGTCCATAATAAATTGTAAATTTCGATGACATTTGGCCCAGCTCAATTATTTCGACCAAGACGAACCCTATTGAAATTAGTTAAATTTGGTTCAGATTTAGTTATTGTAGATGGTGCACCAAAGCCCCAAAATATGGCCGATTGATACAAAATTTTGCACAACGTACTGAAGATACTAAAACACAATGTGTGCCAAGCTTTGTTGAAATCAGTTCAGATTTAGATATATCTCATATATATAGTTTCTCTGATTTTTAGTTCATAGTACACCAAAGTTCAAAGATTTGGCCGGTTGGCACAAAATTTTGCACAATTTACGTAAGGTACTACTAACTAACGCTTGGAAGGTTTTTTGGATGATCTTTACGCATGGATTTATCCTAGTTTATATGATAGGTATAAACTCAGAGAGAGAGGTGTCAACATTTGAAAGCAATTGCATTATACGCGTTTAAAGTTTGAGAAACACTTCAGCCGTCACTTGATGCAAACACAATAAATCTGCTATATCTTCAACTGTTGCTGAGATTTAAATTTATAGAGATGAATTTTTATAGCGACGTTCTTGAATTAGTCTGGATTCGAATTAAGGGGACCCCACATAATTCGGACCTACTTAGTGTAGGTTCGAATGTCCCTACAAAATTTCAAGTGAAAATCTCAAGAACTCTTGAAGCTATAGCTGATTTATTGTGTCAGCATCAAGTGACGGCTGAAGCGTTTACAAATATTAAATGCATTTTTCTCGAAACAGTGTTTTTACTAATGGCGGGCACGATAAATCAAAAACTAATAATCCAATCGGTTTCAAATATTGGCATGTTTCTTTGGGAGTGTATGCCTATCGCATGAACTGGGATAAACCCAATCGGTGGAGATCTTCCATATTTATAACCTTCTTCACACTTTGGTACAGGGTATTATATCTTTGTGCATATGTTTGTAACAGGCAAGAGGAAACGAGATAGACCCATGGTTCCTTTTGAGAATATGCATAGAATCACTTTCTAAGTCGATTTATGCATGTCCGTCCGTCTGTTGATGTTAAATTGTAAACAAAGTACAGGAAATTTGGCACAGCTCATTTATTTGGCTCAAGGACGAGCCCCATTGAAATTGGGAAAAATCGGTTCAGATTTAGATATAGCTCCCATATATAATTTTGTCCGATTTAAGGTAAATGGTGCACCAAAGTCCATATATATCTTTCGATTTGTACGCAATTTGCCACAGCGTATTGAATTAAGTCTGGAATGATGTGTGTTAAGTTTCTATAATATCGGTTCTGATTTAGATATAGATCCCATATATATATATATATATATATATATTTGTCCGATTTAAGGTAAATGGTGCGCCAAAGTCCCAAAAAATCTTTCGATTTGCACTGAATTGAATCTATAGTGGTGTGTTAAGTTTCGTGAAAATCGGTTCAGATTTAGATATAGCTCCCATATATATTTTCGGTCGATTTACCTAAATACCTAAATATCTTTCGATTTGCACGAAATTTGACATAGCGCACTGAATTAGGCCTAGAATAACGTACGTGAAGTTTCGTGGAAATTGTTTCAGATGTAGCTCCCATATATGTTTTCGTCCGATTTAATGTAAATGGTGAACCCTAAATATCTTTCGTTCAATTTTATGTCAATGTTCTTTCGAAAAGGCGTCGTCTGTTAGGAAACTATGTAGAATATACCCAAAGTGGTGTAGGGTGTCATATAGTCGGCCCAGTCCGATTTTTCTACTTTCCTTATTGTTTTTTTTTTAACTTAGTTTGTGGTCAAAATTTTAATTTCTAACAAAAATTCAGAGTTCCGCCATTTTGTTAATTTCTGAGCGAAGTCAATAATCCTAGTTCATACGGGAGCTTTTTTAGGGTTTTTCACTCACCAATAACTGGACATAAAACAAGTATTAAAGCCGTTATATTCGGCCGGACCGAACTATTTGTGCCTTCCGCCATGAAGTTGATATTTAAAATAACAATAATTCATAAATGGCGGGCTACACCATGGTAAATATTTGTAAAGAAAATTTGACACCCAATCAGAATTGGGGTACGTAGGAAGATTTGGAAATTGGTACTAGAATGTACTAAATTTAGAACAATTTGAATTGTGGGTGAACATATAGACTTGGAATCCTGAAACTTGGATTTAGGATCGGTGTGGGGGTGAATGATTGGGATATGTAGGAAGTTTTGGAAGTTGGTACTACTGTGTACTAAATTTGGTACAATTTGAATTGTGGGTGAACTGATAGAGTTGGAATCCTGAAATTTTGATTTAGGATCACTGTGGAGGTGTAGAATTGGGGTACAAAATTTGGTACATTTTGAATTGTGGGTGAACATATAGAGTTGGAATCCTGAAACTTGGATTTAGGATCAGTGTGGGTGTGTAGGATTGTGGTAAGTAAGAGGTTTTGGAAATTCATACTACTGTGTACTATATTTGGCACAATTTGAATTGTGGGTGAACCTATGGAGTTGGAATCCTGAAACTTGGAATTAGAATCAATGTCGGCGTGTAGGTTTGGGTTAAGTAGGAAGTTTTGGAAATTCTACTACTAAATTCGGTACAATTTTAATTGTTGGTGAATTAATAGAGTTGGAATCCTGAAATTTGAATTTGGAATCATTGTGGGGGTGTGGGAATGAAGTTTAGTTAGATGGTTGAGGAGGGTACTTATGGAGATAATGTGTGCTAAATGGAAAATTTGGTAAAATGTGGATTCGGGAGAACCTTTAGAGATAGAATCATGAAATTTGGTACTAAATGGTACTCAAATTTAATTTATGTGAAAAGTTCCGTATTCTTTTCGGTTTTAACGGACGAAACTACGGATAAAGGAGCAGTAAAAGATTATTATAAAACTATCAATTTTGAGCAGTAAAGATTTTTAGACATTGTATATAAAAAAGTCAAAGAATGTTTCCTTTGCTACGTGGACGTAGAATGATTAACAGAAAAATAATTCCCGATCGTCATAATAACCACAATAATTAGGTTGGGTTTGAATCCAACATTTATGAGAGGTCAAGGATATGACGGCGGGTGTAACATGTTGGGCAATTATAATGCAGTACAGGCAATTATTAAATCAAAATTTCATTCTGCAGTATACTCTTATTGATTCTCTCACATTTAATATTTATGTTTAAGTGCAACTTGAAAGATTCGGGAAATTCGAAGAATATTTTCTACAATTTGCTCATTCTTTCGAAAATCTCCAAAAAGTTCTGCTACCCTATGTAGAATATGTTGAGAAGCAAATGAGTCTTTCAAACTAATACATTCATATTGTGAAATACGATGGGTTGATTGCGTACAACAATTTAACAAATTTATAGAACAGAAATGGGAAAATGTTCAAATTTAATTTGGATTTATTTCTAATAAATGAGTTATGGAAGTAAGATCAGATTTTGATATAGCTCCCATATATAGTTTCGTCCGATTTTATCTAAATGGTTCATCAAACTCCCAATAGTTGTCCGATTGAGACAAAATATTGCACAGCGTACTGAATTAGGTCCAGATTAATGTATGCGAAGTTTTGTGGAAATCGATTCAGATTTAGATATAGCTCCCGTATATATTTTCGTCCGAGTTTATGTGAATAATGCACCGAGTAGGCTACGTTTATTCTATATTCACGAAATTTAGCAGTGGGTATGAAATTTAATCTGGACTGCTTTTTATTAAGTTTGAAATCGATTCAGATTTAAATATAGCTCCCATATATACTTTAGTTCCATTTGCATCGTGCAAATTTTTTGCTGTTGAAATCGGTTCAGATATAGATATATGTGCCACATATATTTTATGCAAATGGAGAAGCCTATATCTGCTCGCTGATATCGAAGTCGATTCAGGTTTAGATATGGCTTTGATATATATTTTTAATGATGCTATTCTATCTACGGGATATTGTCCCCAAAGTGGTGAAGGGTATCATATAGTCGGCCCCGTCCGAGCTTTCCTTACTGTTTTTAATATAAAATATTCAGATAATATATTTACCTTTTTCATTTCGAACAGAGACCCCGAGACCATTTTCCATACCGGTATTCGTTTTGACATTAAAAACATGTGAGCCATATTTTTGCAGCCTACGCAAATTTGTTTAACAATATTTGGGAAATACTTGGGTAAATACTTGCGAATGCACCCACGTGTTTAAAGTATTATATAACTATTCATTTTGAATCGATTTGATAACAGAAACTCGGAAATGTTGTATTAGCGATTCAATAAATACCCACAAATGGGTATTTACCCAATTTAGAGGGTATTCAGAAATTTACCTGATATTTACCCACATTTCGGGGCATTACCCCATTTCCCACTACCCATCTGTAATAGTTACCTAATAGTGGGGATGGCGTTTTATGGGGATATAATAAAACGAGGATTAATATAGATAATTTTGGGTAGTGGAATTTGACAGCCAATTACAATATAAATTACAGCCAATTCGGTTGAAAAACATGTCAAAAATTCTTAAAATGCCGACTTGGGTCAATAATAATTATTTTTAGTATAGAGATATGGTAAAGTTAAGTCAAACTTAATTACAGTCAATTCTGTTGAAGAACGTATCCAAAATTCCGCAAATACCGAATATTGGGTGGGGTATCATTATGTGGGGACTGCCCAGTAACTTGGGTCAATATTAATGGTACCGTGCTATACAATAAGTGTATTAGTATAAGTATTGCAAAAATGTATACAGTACCAAAATTATGTGTACAGTCCAAAATATTTAGATCGCTTCGTATTCAAAAGGTACGAATTGTGGCCTCTAAATTGTTGTTGAGTCTTGTAAAAAAGAACATAAAGAATAATTAAAAGTGATTTTTTCGTCGATATTGCATTTGTTTTTGTTGATATTGCTGAAATTTTGCTCATATCCTATTTAGGATAGTTACATTAAATCTGTGCACAGAAAATTGTTCTATTGGCACGGGTAAAAATTCGGGCCACAAAGGGTTAACCACCAAGAACTCAAAATGTGTCCGATGTGCACAAAACGTGGATTCTGGCAAGTCTGTTTGTTTAGAAGTGTATTTATTTTGTGCTCCGCAATAAAAAACCAGTGAGCGGAGCAGTGTAGTCGGACGGGGCCGACCATATGATACCCTACACAACTTCCACGAAACTATAACTTTCTGTAGTTCTATATTCTGAGCTTGGGCAATATTTCGCGATATTTTCACCCTCTTGACCGACTAGAGGTCAACAAATATTACTAATATTCAGTGCAGCCCTTATAATTACTTGGCCAGATTCCCTTCACCGGGGGTTGTGTTGTGATGTTCGGGTTTCAATTGTGGCCTATAGATCGACTCCAAAAAAAAAAAAAAAAAAAAACAGTGAGCGGAGCAGTATTGTCGGACGGGGCCGACCATATGATACCCTACACAACTTCCACGAAACTATAACTTTCTGTAGTTCTATATTCTGAGCATGGGCAATATTTCGCGATATTTGCACCCTCTTGACCGACTAGAGGTCAACAAATATTACTAATATTCAGTGCAGCCCTTATAATTTAAAGGTCAACCACTCTTCTTGAACATACTATCAACTTCTCGGGTCTACGACCTTCACACAAAAGTCAAGGTCCATTTGACCCGCTAAATATTGACCGATCTTTATCAAAACAGGCATACTTATTCTTTGGTCCGATCCCCTTCTCCATGCAAAAATTCGCTGTTTTTGGGCCATAATTGCGCCCTCTGGAGTGACCAGAAAAACCGACAAAAAAAGTTTTTGGTCCATTTCATCCCCTAAATATTAACCGATCTTTTCCAAAAACAATAGGGGTCTTCATTGGCCAGAACCCATTCTACATGCAAAATTTCGTGAAGATTGGTCCATAACTGTGGCCTGTATCGTGTTTACAATTTATAATGGACGGACGGACGGACGGACACACATGTCTATATCGACTCAGCTAGCCGAGATATGACGATCGGTATACTTAAAGGTGGGTCTAGGACCAATATTTCGCGGCGTTACAAACTTTTGGGGCTGCACAAAGCTATAATACCCTGACAACATAGTTGTGTAGGGTATAATTAAATTTTAATTTTAACGTGATAATTAGTGGTTTTTCAGAGTAAATTTCTTTTGATAAATTATTTCATAAAAAATCTATTATTCTATTCATCCACGGAATATCATCTGATCATCATCGAAAATTATAGGAAATTGTACATTAAAAATATAATAGATTAATGTTATGGTCATACCTGAACTTCATGTAAAATTGCCTGGCCACCAGCGCTATATTTTCGCCCTCTAATAAAGCTAAAGTTTAAGTATAACTCTCGCAACAACTATCATTTATGGGGACTATATCCTCCAGGTTTAATTATATACCCATAGTATGCAAATTTGGTCATCTTTGACCCAGTACACAGGCCTTTTGTGTGAAAGAAAATATTGACCGATCATTACCAAAACATGACAATCGGTAGAACTAATATTTCGCGGCGTTACAAACTTTTGGGACTACACAAAGTTATAATACTATTACAACATAGTTGTGTAGGGTATAAATAGCGCTCTAAGCCACTGCTTATCAGCGGAACTATAATTGAAAAGTGGTGTCTTTGTGGGCTAGACAAGAATAAGCTTAAACGCTAAGTTATTACATATAGCATTAATAAAAAATTCAATTCAATTAAAAACTGCAATTAAGGGGACCCCCCCCCCATTCTCGGGATCAAAAATGTTGTTGATATAATTCGAATCTACACTAATTCAAGAATGTCCCTACAAATTTCCAAATGAAAGTCTCAAGAACTCTTGAAGATATAGCCGATTTATTGTGTCAGCATCAAGTGACGGCTGAAGGGCTTCTCATACAAAGGTCCACAATTTTGTTAATTTTAGAGCGATGTCAATAATCCTAGTTCATACGAGAGCCAGACATGTACTCTTTCTAACACCGTTGGAATTTTCGGATTCCGATGTTCCAGTGAGGAGTTATCATGCCCGCCATCAAAAATAAGGACTTTTCTTTAATTACAAAAAACCATAACAAAAATTTTTTGTAAATTGTTTTTCTTCTATTTTAAATCTTCAATTATATATGTGTAAAGTTACAAACCTTAACAAGCATTGGTATTGATTTACCAGCCTATTGAAAATCTTGAAAAATTAAAATGGTGAATGGGGGGGGGGGGGGGGGGGATTCCCTTAAGTTCATATTAGTGACCATTATGTTTCTAAGAGTTTAGAATCAGGTAAATACCACTCTTAATATGGAACCATTGCAAGCGAATTAAATGGATTTTGTTTCGTTGACGGAAGCAATTAAATAAATATGTGTAATTAAATATTGTCATTCATTTACAATTCGCACTTTGTGGCTATAAATGTATCGATATTTTTTGTAAATATCTAATTGTGCGTGCCAGTTCAATCATCATAGACGTGTTCACCTAACTGCTTCGATCGGTCAGAAAATGTCGTATTGGTATATTTGGTTTGTGATATTTGTGTGTGCATGGTTTTACTGGTTGTGGGCACGGCGAAAGTATTACGCCTTTATGTCTAAAATACCGGGACTGACGGGTTATCCTCTTTTGGGATTAGCTGTAGATATGGCTAAAACTGGTTAGTGTTAATTGTGTAATATGGAGTAAGAGATGCTACTATAATTTAATCATTTGAAGAAACGGATGAGGATACTCAGTAAGTTATATTTGTGTGAAAACTCGAAATACATATGCATAGCCACATCGGACTAGAAAGCAATGAGTGACCGATATGCCTCATCTTCAAACGAAATACAGGCATCGTTAAAATTTTAAGTTGTGCAAAATTTTAAAAATTTTGTGTGTGAGCTACCAGAAGGAGTGTACAGATATTCCCCATCTTCGAATTTTGATTAAAGTTTGGAAAAAATATTACCATGTCAAAGTAGAAATCGATCACTCCCTTTGAGAGTTATTGACATAGAATTTTATTCAGACCAAGAATACATATACTTTATGGGGTCTTAGGTGAATATTTTGTGGTGTTGCAAACGAAGTGAAAAAATTAATATTTATTTCAGCTTTTGTGGAGTGTATAATTACGGAAAATTTCGCTGAAACACGCGCCCAAACTCCCCATAATACTGAAATTTAGCGTTATGGGGGGCTACAATGGAAAGTGGACCAATATTGATAATTTTCGGTAGGAAGATTTGCTACCAAGTGAGGACATACACTCTAAATTATAGTCAACTGCGATGGAATACTTCCGAAAATGGCTAATGGCTAGTTACTAAAACATAACGCGTGTTAAGTTTTGGTGAAATATATAAGATTTAGATACAACTCCTATATATAGTTTCGTCCGATTGTAAGTAAATGGTGCACCAAAGACCCAAAGTTAGGCCTATTGGCACAACATTTTGCCCAAAGAACTAATATAACCGAGCTTTTGGACAGTTTTGTTGAAATCGGTTCAAATTTGAATAGAGCTACCATATATATTTTCTCCCTGCTTTAAGTAAATTAACGCTTTATGGCCCAATGTTGCCAACATGCAACAATATGTTCTAGAGCTTACATTTAATACGCTGCAAGTAAATATATATTTTTTGGATTGCATATGTTAAGAGCTGACTATGGACGACATATATCAAAAGAAAAACCAAAAAATAAAATTGATGGTCAAGTTATTCGCTTTTCAGTACATAGATGAGTTCAAAAATATATACAGTACCAAAATTGTGTGTACAGTCCAAAATATTTAGATCGCTTCGTATTCGAAAGGTACGAATTGTACCCTCTAAATTTTTATTGAGTCTTGTAAAAAAGAACCTAAAGAATAATTAAACGTGATTTGCATTTGCTTTTGTTGATATTGGACTTTTATTATTCGGAAAGAAGGTACTATATCTCCCGAATGAATGGATGGAGCGACGTCAAATTTTGCTCATATCCTATTATTTAGGACAGTTACATTAAATTGTTCTATTGGCACGGTTCAAAATTCGGGCCACAAAGGGTTAACCACCAAGAACTCAAAATGTGTCCGATGTGCACAAAACGTGGATTCTGACAACTCTGTTTGCTCAGAAGTGTATTTATTTTGTGCTCCGCAATAAAAAATAAATTTTAATTTTAACGTGATAATTAGTTGTTTTTCATTGTAAATTTTTTTTTTGATAAATTATTTCATAAAAAAATCTATTAGTAGTGTGTGAAATTTCGTAACAATAACATGTTTAAGTGTATTTTTGCTTGAAGTAAATTGGTGAATTTCCTTTATTGAATTATGAAATTTTCATGTATTTCATTGTGTCTGACGTTTGTTTTAATTCGTTATATCTCTTAATTTTATCTTTTACATCTATTCATAAAAATAATATAGAGCATACTTTTAGGATCTAATTATATCATTGGCAACACTATATTATACAATTGCCAGCACTTTCTTATCACTTTTTATTTTGCACTAACCTTTGCAGTCTAAAACATATTTTCGGGCGTTTTTTATTTCACTTATATTTTTAATAATGGCATGTTTATACAAAGATTGCAATATTAAAACCAGTAAGGAAAGTAGTAAAGTCGGACGGGGCCGATTATATGCTACCCTTCACCACATTGGATATATTCAAGAGATGAATCCTAACAGACGTCGCATTTTTGAAGGGCCAGTAAAATGAAATTTGATTCATAAACATGTCATTCTGCAACATATACTAAATTTTTCATTTGGTCAGAAATAACAATGGGACAAAATTATGTAAATCAACTTAAAGCAAATATCAATCGGACACCCGTTTATTGTTTGGATAAACATGAGTAGTTTGGAAATCTGAACCGATTTCAACAAAACTTACCACACGATAACATAACGTGTGGTAAGTTTTGTTGACTTCAGTACGTTGTGCAAAATTTTGTGCCAATCGGGTCCACCTGGGGAGTTTGTACGTTATGCTAAATTTTATGTAAAATCGGACGAAAATATATATGAAGAAGCTATATCAAAATCTGAACTGATTTCAACGAGACTTGCCAGAGATTAATTTATATTAACTACAGTTCATTATACAAAATTGTGTGGCAATCGGACAAACTTTGAGAATTTAGCGACAATTTACATAAAATCGGAAGAAAAAATATATAGGAGCTATATCTAAAACTGACTCGATTTTCACGAAACTCAACACACATCATTCGAACACATTGTACGAAAAAGGGTTTTCTCTATAATCAGATAAGCAAAGTTTCAAATGGTCTATTTACTTTAGGAGGTAACTACAAAAATACAATTTATATAAATAGATAACAGCTATACAATTTAAGATCGACAATGGAGCGTTCATAGGAAATACTTGAATCCTGCTTTCGGTTTTAAAATATTGCAGAGTTATATGCCGATCTTTAATCAGGAGATAAATAAGGTTGTAAAGCTATTCAAAGAAATGGATGAATGCCAAACTGTGATGACATTGCTGCAAGATTTTACCTTGAAGGTGGCCCTAAGTGAGTTAAGATTCTGTCTTCCCATATTTTCCAATCAATTCTTCTCTTTTTTGAATTTTGCAGTAACAACAATGGGAGTTAATGCTACTCATGAGGATGAAAATGGATCGAATATTTGTCTAATAAAAATGTTTCAGTGGTATAACAAAATTCTACATTATTTGTGTAGATATGTCTAATTTCTAAAAAAATTGTTCATAGTGTTGTGGAGAGTCTATCTCAAATGTTGTATTGCCCGTGGTTGGCTATAAATTTGTTTCGGAGAATGACGGGTGTGTATGAACCATTCCATTCGTATAAAGCAGAAAATCACAAGTTTATTAGAAAAGTGAGTAAAAATATAAATAAACAAATGAGATTTCATTTTGGCATTTAACCTAGAAAGACTGGAATTTTTAATATACCTATATTTCCTAAAATAGGTCAAAATGACCTAATTCTGAAAGAATTTTTATTGTGTAAAGAACATTTTTTTAACTTATTTTTATATTATTTACAATTATACAAAACGTTGTTATTATTTGTTATCGGTGGGAGGGCTCTCGAGTTTCCCTTTTTAAAAAAATAAGATTGGTGACAAAATCTTAGAAAAAGAATAAGTGTTTACTCTAAGAGTGAAATCGACTGGAAATATAAAATTATATTTTTCGATTTGTGTGTTCCTTTGAGTTTATAGAGTAGCAAACGGGTTTCGATGTCGTTGTACTGATCTGGTCATAAAAGAAATTTACTTTATACAATAATGAAAGAAGTTTGATTATTTAATATTTCGCAAGAGGTATAGCGCAATATAGGTATAGCACATATGACTACGGGAAATGAAAGAGGGGGGAAGCAGCTACTATGATTAATAAACGTGGTTCTATGGGGTACAAAAAGTCACCAAATTTTAAAAAGCTGCGTCATAATATACACAATTGTTTTTATACCCTCCACCATAGTATGGAGGGTATATTAGTTTTGTTTTTCCGTTTGTAACGCATCGAAATAATCATTTCTGACCCTATTAAGTATATATATTCTTGATCAGCGTAAAATTCTATGACGATTTAAGCATGTCCGTCTGTTGTAATCATTCTAGCGTCTAAACGAATTGAGATAGATCGCCAAAATTTTGCATGGAGTCTGCAGGCAGGTCAAGTTCGAAGATGATATCGGTCCACGTTTAGGCATAGCTCCCATATAAGGGTACACCCCAATTTTCGGTAATTTGAGGTTCTTGATCTCGTTTTTCAACCGAATTCGTTGAAATTTGGTGCAAATCTCCCCACCAAAAATTATAAATATAGCCCCCATGTAAGGGTACCCCCCAATTTTCTATGAATGCAAAAATGAATAACATCCACTGATTATTTTGAAATAATTTCTTTTGAATTAAAGTAAATTGTGCCCCCATCGTTATATCTTGTTCACTACCTTTATATACGTCTTTGAGTATTTCGTACTAAAGACAAAAGGTACTAGCAAAATATAACGAGTAACTATGTCAAAGCGCCGCTTGGTGACATCTTAGCTTTTAACAACACTCGTTCTTTGGTTCACGACCAAAAAGCATCAACCCCTACATCCTGTAGCAAAGGTAATATTAATTGTTCCACGAACAATTCAATAAAAAAAAACCAAATCTACGTTTGGTAAAAAATTCTTAAACAATTGTCTTTTTATTTCTTTATTTACATATTTTGCATCAGCGCAAACATTGCTCCGTTCGAGCCGGATTCTACAATCCACCTTTACAAGGAAAACATAAAACGACAACGTCGACACAAACATTGGTCCAATCGAGCCGGATTGTTTTTGACAAAAACAAACACCTCTCCTTTTGTTTCTCCTTTCACAAAGGAAAATATCGACATCGTCGAGAACAACAACTACAAAGATCCGCCGAATTAGCTGTAATTTAGTATTTTGAGTTCTTAATAGGTACCAAATCTCTCCACAAAAAATTATGAATATAGGTCCATATTTTCGGATAGCCCCCATATAAGGGTACCCCCCAAATGTCGGTATTTTGGGGTTCTTGAGCGCGTTTTTCAACCGATTTCGCTGAAATTTGGTACATTTGGTTCCTATTGGGTGCCAAATATTTCCACCAAAAATTATAAATATAGGTCCAATTTTTCTGGTAGCCCCCATATAAGGGTACCCCCAATTTTCGCTATTTTGGGGTTCTTGAGCACGTTTTTCAACCGAATTCGCTGAAATTTGGTATTTTGTAGTCGGTAACAAATTTCTCTACAAAAAATTTTTAATATGTACCCCCTTTTTGGGGTAGTCCCCATATAACCTTTTTTATATTAAAATAGTTATGAAATTTGTTCCGCGTTTTGGGTTTGGTTCTAAAACTCTGTTGTAATATATCACCTGTGGAGGATATCGAGATAAAAAACTAGAACATAAGGTTCGATAATGAACTATATATGAAGTATAACCCGTATTTAAACCTAGCCCCTGTGTGGGAGGTACCAGAAGGAGTGGACCGATATTCCCTATCTTCGAATTTGAACTAAGTTTGGAAAAAATAATAAGATTGGCAAAGTTTGAATGAAATTTAAAATTTCTGAAACGGATTTGGTCCAAAGAAACATGGGGTCTAGAACCAATATTTCGATGAGGCACATTTTCACGGTGTAAATTTTATAAACCCTCATTAGCCATAAGGCTGAGGGTATAATTATCCATTAAAAATTTTTGAAATTTGTATTATAGTTTACATAGAAATGTCGGTATAGGTCCACTTTTTGACATGTTCCCTATATTTTCATTTCTAGTACCTGCCCGTATATTTATGGTGGAGGGTATCCAAAGTTCGGCCCGGCCGAACTTAACGCTTTTTCACTTGTTATTGTTGTGCTTTTCATTTATTCTTCTTCTTTTTTGACAAACAACGAAGAAACAGAAAAACAATAGCAACATCACATGAGAGAGTGATTGTCATCTCTGCTGATTGTTGCCACCCGTCACTATCACATGTGACACATTATTGGAAACATATGATCAGTTTCCTTAGGGGTGTTCACACACACGAATAAATTGTATGAATATTTATAAAAATATTTTAGTGCCGTTTTCTGATATTTTTCGAGTTGAATCCTTCGGATATCAACCAAAAATAATTTTAAATTGTGTTTTCGACATAGTGCACCCTACATTTGGCTATATTTATACAAATTTATTAATTTCATATATATAATATTACATATTATATTTATCGAACGATTTATATATTTATTTCAAAATAATTTTGTGGGCAATTGCTATCTTCGATACATTGCCATTGCTTACGTGTATTATACGATACACTGTAATAAATTTGGAATACATTTAATACACTGAGAGAAATTTTAGTGAAAATTTAATACGTTATTCTTAAAATTTCTAAATTTTTGCTGGTTTTAATCACGTTAAACCACATTTTTGTTGTATTCACGATACAATATCGATACAAGTCCACGACTTTTTATAAACTCAGTGCATTTTAAACGTTTTGTCTACAGCATCACGTGCTATTACCTAATTTCTTTTGAAAATTTGAATTTATTTGTAGATTTTCAATTACAGTTATTGACATCACGTGTCAAAATTTTAAAATTTATTGCATTTCGTGCAAAATATTCTGAAGTTTTAACACGTTTGTGCATTTTCGTGCAAGTTTATTAATCGCAGTTGTTTTTCAAACAATTCTGTAACATATACTTGGTGTATTCGCTCCAATTTATTATTTCAAAAATATAGTTTTCAACGAAAACTCTCATTTCCCACATTTTTCTGAAATCTATTCATTTTTTATTTCACAATGCCACTCACTCCTCTAGATTTATTCATCCGAGCTACTAATGCTTTGGTTAAATTTGACGCAAAATTCAGTTCCCCACGGGACGAAGAGCTGGATGTCTATATTTTAGAACTACAGGGAGCTGAGGTGAAGAGATTATGGGAAAAGGTACAAACCACGTATGACAAATGCCAAAATTATTTGACAGAACAATATTGTTCTAGTGACCATTTCACTGCCGCAGAAACCAAATACGATGTCGCATATAATTGTTTCCTTAGGGTCCTCTCTTCTATAAATAGAAAATTAGATGAACTTTGGGCTCCGCCTTCTCCTCACTCAGTTTCCAATGCTACGCATCAGTCAACAGTTGGTGAGGAAAATACTAGTCATAGGCTCAACTTACCGCCTTGCGACATTGAAGTTTTTGATGGTGACTTCCTTAATTGGCCTACATTTAGGGACTTAATTTCTGCGGTATACATTAACAATTCAGGCATTAGTGACATTGAACACCTATGTCACTTAAACAAAAAGACCAGTGGCGACGCCCATGAAATTGTGGCTAAGTTTTCGCTTACCACACAAATTTTGGTCTTGCGTGGAAAGCTCTAAAACGTACACATGACAATCCACGTATATTGGTGAACCACCAACTTAAACTTCTATTCGATTTGCCTGTTATTGATAATGAAACTAGCTCAGGCCTAAACCAATTGCAAAGGGGTATTAATGGATGCATATCATCCATGTCAAATTATGAAGTCTCCACAGAAGATTGGGACCCTATCCTAGTGTTCTTATGTCTTCAGAGACTACCACAGAATTGTGTCACACTTTGGCAACAAAGTATCAAAGATAAGTCCGCTTTGTCTTCCTGGCACGATTTGGATAAGTTTCTTACAGAACGTATCCAAACTCTTACCTGTCTACGTGACATTCGTGGCATTGATTACGTCAATAAGCCAAGTAGCAAAAAAGTTCGTCCACATTTCACAGGAACGACAAACGTTCATATTGTTCATAAAGGTACTACGTACCTAGCCAGAGCTCTTATTGACCCTGCTTCATCATCATTCATTCATTTCGGAAGAAATGCGAAATCGAACGGGCATACCCACATATTATATATTACTTGGTGCAGATCTTTATCCGAAGATCATGCTACAGGGTACACGTTCCAACGTACTAGGCTCGCTAATAGCCCAGAGTACGATTTTCGGTTGGATCATTACTGGTCCAATGCCCTCTTCCTACTTACGTCCTTCCCTTTAGGGTAACATTTGGGCGACTTTGAGCAAATTATGCTCCCTTTTATCCATAGGTGTCGATAGTAACTAAAATAATTGTGCTAGGTAAGTTTTCTCACGGAAAACATAAAGATAACATCGCCTACATTATACCCTACATACACGCTACGCAAATGTAGATTCTACGATCTACATTCCGGGACTTCGTCCCAGTTGACTAGTGTTATTTTTCTAATAAAAATGTACACGCTTTACGAGCAAACTTCAAATACAGTCCACTACTCTCCCAGAGTCAAACATTTTCAATAACACATCTGGTCACTTTCAGTTTCTTCTACATCATTTGTCACGCAAATGTCTCAAAATTGTTCTACGGGTTTACGACCTCCCATAATTTATTCTAAATCCCACAATCCTTTTGCAGGATTATGAAATCAAATATAATACACTGTTGTTACGCATCTTTCATAATTACAAATACTTCCACATCGTGGATATAATGTCGAATAGTAGAGGTGCACTCGGGATTTTCATACGGAAAACGGTACTATATAAAAGTTGTTACGCAAGTAATTATCATAGTCCATATCTCGAGTCGTCTATTGCCACCTCTTTACTTTTTCGCGTAATGAAAAATGACCATTGATGGTCGCGATAGAATCGCGCGTTATGGGACTATGATAATTACAAAACGACCTACGGTTTTTACTGGTCATTCTGGCCATACATTTATTAATTATAATCCTCATCGTTTCGGTATCACATCTCTCTATTTTCACAGAAGATGGAAATTTTAGGTACGATGACTGCGGTACGATATTGAAGACGACGTCCTCATGTTCGATGAGGAAAGGGACTTCAACCTCATAGGTGTCCCCATCGCCAACGAGTCCATGCCCTTCGGGATCCCACGAAGCTGCTTCTCCATCGGAGAAAAATTATTTAAAATCCGTCGTCGACGGTCCCTGAAGTTCCTTCAGGAGAACCGGTGGTGTCGCCACCTCTTTCGGCACATTGTCGAAAGAACGTCGTCGACGGTCCCTGAAGTTCCTTCAGGAAACCCGGTGGTGTCGCCACCTATTTCGGCACACTGCCGAAAGAAACAGGGTTCGAAAAGAGCGTGCATAATGTTGTTCCAACAAAAAACTTATTCTAGCCCTGGTTTTCCATGTAGTATTGAATCATCACGCGATGGTCAATCTTCAATTGCCTAGCCGCAAGACTCTGCGAGTCCTTTGATAATAAAAATTTAACGGATCCGACCTTGACGAGACATTGCACGATCCTGCTCGTCGAGCAAAATATTTAGCATTAATATGTTTTTTGAAAAAAGTATAAAACAAACAAAAACAAAAAACAAAAAAAATAACAAACCAAACATTACCTACATATTCATTTTGCAACATAGCAACATGTTGCAACGCGGGCGGCAATGATTATTTTGAAATAATTTCTTTTGAATTAAAGTAAATTGTGCCCCCATCGTTATATCTTGTTCACTACCTTTATATACGTCTTTGAGTATTTCGTACTAAAGACAAAAGGTAGTAGCAAAATATAACGAGTAACTATGTCAAAGCGCCGCTTGGTGACATCTTAGCTTTTCACAACACTCGTTCTTTAGTTCACGACCAAAAAGCATCAACCCCTACATCATGTAGCAAAGGTAATATTAATTGTTCCACGAACAATTCAATAAAAAAAAAAACAAATCTACGTTTGGTAAAAAATTCTTAAACAATTGTCTTTTTATTTCTTTATTTACATATTTTGCATCCACGCAAACATCCACTATAGGTATTTGCAATGAAAATATAGGGAACTTATCAAAAAGTGGGCCTATATCGATAATTCCAAAAACCGATTTATGTAAACCATTATGTACACCAAATACAAATTGCAGTTATTTGTAATGAGAATTTTTCCAAAATCTGAAAACTACAAAACGTGGACTGATACTGATAACGCACGGTGGAGTATAAAATCCTCAAGTTACAGTCATTTAGATTACAAAGTTATATGAGGCTATACCTAAAGGGGAACCAATATTGATTACATAGTGTAGGAATTGGCGAATATTTGGGGTTTTCATTGGTTTAGTTTTGTATCTCAATTCTTTCCTTCAGGAGGTATAATTATGTGGGGGAGATGCATAAATGCTGGCCGATATATTTCATTAGCGTCAGGTTCGAGCTTTTTATAACGATATCCTTAGAAAGCGGAAAGATTAAACCGATGGCTAAATCGTCTCATAATTCCATAATTTAAAGGGTTAAATTGACCATTTCGGGTAACGGCCTATATGGGGACAACCCGCCTATATGGGGACAACCCCAACACACGGAACTAATCAGTTAACTGTTTTAATATAAACCAGTAAGTAAAGTCGTACATTTATATCCTAACAACTTCATGTCAATATTCCTTTGAGGGAAGAAATATGTGATCTTTATATATAAGTGAACCGACTAACATCAATCCATACACATGCCTTTCTGCAACCTATGCTAAATGCCACTTAATTCGGGCAGATTAAACTTGTTTGCGTACAATGAGACACATTAATGTAAATCGCTATTCTGTATTCCGCAGTGTTCAAAATTTAATATCAATCAGACACCCGTTCGAAATATATATTGCATCTGCACCAAATTCAAAAAAATGCAAAAACGCCATTCTATCTCAATTTGATAAGTTCGTGGCAATCGGACAAACTTTAGGAGTTTGGTGCACCAGCTACCTAAATTTGGGGCTATATCTAAATCTGAACACACATCATTCCAGACTTAATTCAGTATGCTATTCCAAATTTCGTGCAAATTGAAAGTCAGATAGGTGATCATTTAAATTAAATCGGAGGAAAATATATATGGGAGCTATATCTAAATCTGAACCGATTTTCCTGAAACAACATACATCATTTGAGACTCAATTTAATACGTTATGCTAAATTTCGTGCGAATCGAAGATATATAGGGATTTTGTTGCAATATTTACATGAAATCGGACGAAAATATATACAATTTAATATGGACAGACGTACCGACATGCATAAATCGACTCAGAAAAGGAACCATCTCGTACGAATATTTATTGTACCAAATGTATATTACGTTTTCTGATGAGCGTGCGTTTATGCAAGAAAATATGTCTTTCCGGTGGACGCGAAATTTAGAGTAACGTACTAAATTGAGTTTCGAATGACTTGTCCCTTCTGTTTTGTTGTAATTCCTGCAAAAAATATTCGTGCAGATGATGGCTCATAATGAGAATTCTAAAATTTGAAATATTATATTTGACTTGAATACCAAACAATTAATTTTATAGCTCATAAACAGCAAATTAAATGGAAACGGAAACACGAATTCCAAGCAGCAAGAATCTATTATTCTTATTTTGCTTGCGATGTTCCCCGAATATCAACAAAAAGTCTACGAGGAACTATTGACCATATTTCCAGAAGGAGGAGATATTGACGTCACCTATACAAATATTCAAGATATGACCTATATGGACATGGTTATCAATGAATCAATGCGCGTAATAACACCAGTTCCTTTCGTAGGACGTGAGAATACACAAGATATTGAACTATCCAATGGAATGGTTGTACCAGCTGGAGTACAATTTATTGTTAACATTTTCGCCCTGCATAGACGTTACGATTTGTGGGGTCCCAACGCTGACATGTTCGATCCCGACCATTTTTTGCCTTGTAACATAGAAGACAAACATCCGTATGCATTTATTCCATTTACCAAGGGAATTCGGAACTGTATAGGTAGGAGCAACATAATTTCCGTACTGAAACTAATTTTCTTACTCGTTTAATTTAATTTATAACACAGGTTGGAAATATGGGCTTATGTCTACGAAGGCAACCTTGGCAAAGTTATTAAGGAACTTCAAGTTTTCCACTGATTTCCAATATGCTGATTTGGAGTTTGATTATGCAATTGTGATAAAACTAAAGAAGATTCCCGGTTTGAAGATTGAAAATAGATAAATATTGATAACAACTAAATGCGGAAGTACGTGAAATTCTGAATCTGCATATAAATAAAATTGTTTACCAAGAATTTATTTAAGATTTGCTCTAAAGTTTTTTTTTTTTAATTAACTACGAAGATTTGTTGACCTTGAGGTCAGTGCAAATTACAGACTTTGGCTTAATATTCGGTTAAGACCTTCAGCACATCGAAAATATCCAAATACTAAATTGGGAGCGATGTTTATTCGGTGGTTTGTTTTCACCAGGAACCTGGAATACCATAGCATAACCAGTTTAGTTGGAAAATACACCTAGCATTAAAATCAGAAGTCCTTGTGTGTGGTTTCCGACGATGTATAAAAAATAACGACTATATTTGTTATTCCCAGTGCAGTTAAATGCAAAAATGTTAAGTAGTAAGGAAAAAATGCTAATATTTGGTTAAACGAAATATTTAAGACGGAATCTGAGAAGTGTATATTGGACAGCTAAATCCAAAGTGCAGCTATGTACAAGCCAGCTAGAACAAAACTACTCTATTTGAAATCTACTTCAAATCAATTCCTCACCCCTTTAGAACTAATTGTGCATATCCAGTTTGCAGAGGGTAGTATACTTCCTCACAGAAATATGTTTTATGTGGGTCCATGTTTCATGCAAACGTCTCGCTTTTTATAGTGGTCCACATTACTCGATTTGATTGATCAATTGTAGAATTTATACTATTGTTTGTCAATTGAAAATTTAAAACAAATTTTCTGCAAAATGTTTTTTTTATGTTTATGTCAGTCTTACTGCCGATGAATTATCAATTATGAAGTGAGAAGCTTAAATATCATCTTTTTAACCTTCTCACTTTTCGATATTTCTTTCGATAACCGGTTTTTGTTTGTTTTTACAATTCAGCTTTAATAAACGGTGCACAGTAAAAAAGTACCAACAAGCTTGAATAACACTGTGCAACACAAAAAATAGTTACCGGGAAATTCCAACAGATTATGAAAGAGGGGCTAAAAAAAGAAGACACGTGTATCGGCGTTTTGAAATTTTACGTCGGGAGGTAATCTGAAAAGGGGTGACAATATTCCCCTTTTTTTGAATTTTGATAATTTTCGAGTTATGATTTCATGAAATCCTTGAATTTTAGGTATATAGTGTCTTCGGCAATATTACTGATAAAATATCGGGGAATATTTTGCTATACAACTTTAACCCTCTGCCGACTCATTGAAGGGGCCTTTTCCATCCCCTTTTCCAGAAGTAAATTGAAAACTCATTAAAAACGGTGATAAAGCTGATCAGAATATTCTACATAAATGTTCGCCATAATGTATAACTATAAGTCTCAGAATAGACTAAAAATCAAAAATCAGCCTAAACATTAAAAATCTTAAAAAAACAAAAACTCGTACTCGTACGTACAATCGTACTTATTTCTAGTTTTTACCCACATTGACGTTTATTATAGTCAACGTCAAAGTTTATACCTAAACAATCTTTTACATACCCTCAGCACTAATACAAGCCGGCATATTACTGTCTATGAGTTAAATCAATTTACAATTAAGTCATTAATATCCGAACAATTATTTGATTAGTACTGCAGTCGAGTGCGCTTAATAACGAACACGGGTCATAGAGAACTTTGTTTATAGTCCCCACTACTTCGCTACAATCGTAGTTGAATGTATATCTGTCTTATCAAATATAATAATTGTACCTGGGAATATTGGAATTTTTGGTTAATATTGTGCTTCTATGTACCCAAAGTGGTGGAGGGTATCATATAGTCGGTCCGGTCAGACTTTTGAACTTTACTTTCTGGTTGTTTCATAATATATATTTCTGTACCCACCACCATAGTATGGAGGGTACATTAATCTTGTCATTCCGTTTGTAATTCATCGAAATATTAATTTTCGACCCTATAAAGTATATATATATATATATATATATATATATTCTAGATCATTTAAGCATGTCCGTCCGTCTATTGTAATCACGCTATCTTCTGAAGAAATTGAGATAGGGTGCTGAGATTTTGCATAGGGCATGACCAGTTCGAAGATGAGCTATATCGGTTCACTTTTAGGCATAGCCCCAATATAAGGGTACCCCCAATTTTTATACCCTTCACCACACTGTGGTACAGGGTATTATGTCTTTGTGCATATGTTTGTAACAGGCAAAAGGAACCGAGATAGACCCATAGTTCCTTTTGAGAATATGCATAGAATCACTTTCTGAGCCGATTTATGCATGTCTGTCCGTCCGTCTGTTGGTGTTAAACTGTAAACAAAGTACAGGTCGCATTTATAAACCGATTTGGATGAAATATGGCACAGCTCATTTGTTGGCCCAAGGACGAACCCTATTGAAATTGGTAAAAATCGGTTCAGATTTAGATATAGCTCCCATATATATTTTCGTCCGATTTCATGTAAATGGTGCACCAAGTCCCTATATATCTTTCGATTTTCACGAGTAATGTCTGCCAAATTTCATGGAAATCGGTCCAGATTTAGATATAGCTCCCATATATAGTTTCGTCCGATTTCACGTATTTGGTGCACCAAAGTCCCTACATATCTTTCGATTTGCACGAAATTTAGAATAAGGTACTGAACTGAGCCTAGAGTAATGTCTGCTAAGTTTCGTGAAAATCGTTCCAGATTTAGATATAGCTCCCATATATAGATTCGTCCGATTTCATGTAAATGGTGCACCAAAGACCACATATGTCTTTCGATTTGCACGAAATTTGGTATAGCATACAAAGTTCTTATGTTGCATAGCATACTGATTTTAAGTCAGAATGATGTGTCAAGTTTCCTGAAAATCGGTTGAGATTTAGATATAGCTACCTTATATTATAGATTGATTTTAAGTAATTGACGCACCAAGGAATCATTATATGGCTGATAGAAGTACAGATAAAGCCCAATGGATGACCTATTGATATTTGTTTGAAGTCGATTTACATATGTTTGTCCCATTGTAGCAAACGAATGACATGTTTACCTATAGATCTAGGTCGTTTCACATTTAAATAAATATCACATATTTTATTTTATACAATTTCATGTTAATAGCCCTGTTTAATATACCCATAGTGGTGAAGGGTATCATATAGTCGGCTTTACTACTTTCCTTACTGGTTTTATTTTAAGATTCTAGAGCGCGTTTTTCATCCGAATTATTGGGTACCAAATGTCTCCACAAAAAATGATGAATATTGGTCCACTTTTTCTGATAGCCCCCATATACCGCAATTTTCGGTAATTTAGTACATTGGTTACCAAATCTTTTCAACAAAAATTATTAATATAGACCCACTTTTCCGGTAAACCCTATATAAGGGTACCTCCAATATTCAGTTTTTTGAGAGTGTTGAGCGTGTTTTCAACTGATTTCGCTGTAATTTGATATTTTGTAGTCGTATTTGGTAACAAAAATTATTAATATTCGTCTGCTTTTGGGGGTAGTATCCATATGACCCCCTTTTTACACCCTCCACCATAGTATGGAGGGTATATACATTTTGTTTTTCCGTTTGTAACTCATCGAAATAATTATTTCCGACCCTATAAACTATATATTAGTTTGGGGAAAAGGAAATTCATTACTTTTGCGGCAGATGGCTGTACTGATAAATTTCGATCAAAATCGATCAAACAATTTCAGATTCATGCTCGTTAGGAAGGGTGACATTTCGCAGGAAAAAAGTTAGTTTGCTAGTTTGTTTGGTGCATTCAGTTGTGAGTTACAGGGTGTTAAAAATGGAAGCCAAGCTAAGCGGCTAATATTGTGAACCACACCGAACAAAACGATACTGTGACAGCCAATTATGTGCAATTTTGGTTTCGTAGATTCCGTTCTGGAGTTTTTGATGTTTAAGATGCACGGAGAAATGTCGTGTAGACCGGCATCTTAGCAGTCGTAACATCGCCCAGGAGCTAAAAATCGACCATAAAACTGTTCAAACCCATTTACAATTGACCAGAAACGGCCAGAATTGGCCAAAAGTTGAGGTGTCGTGTCAGGACAAAGCTATGTCACACACATCTACAGTGACTCGCAAGAAACTTCGGGAGTTTGGTTGGGAAGTTTTAATGCATCCGAGAGATGACTTCTAAAATGGCAACAAATCATACAACAACACGGTGCACATTTGTCCCAAATCGGACGTTCCGATTTTAAATAAAGTAAATTAAGTGTTAACAATTGAACGTTTATCTACATAAACACGGTCTTTCTCAAAGCTCCACAAAGAAAGACTAATGGTGTCAAATTGCGTGATCTTTGGGTCTAGATGATATCGATACGACGAAAAATCACGGAGCCAGTAACAGCCTCTAGCAATAAAACGATATTAGATCGTGTTGTGGGGCATGAGGCACAGTTACAAAATAAAAACTAGATATTAGTTATCCTGTCCGCCATCCTTAAAAACAGTGTTTTGAAAAACGTTTTTAAAGTTTGAGAATCACTCTTGTCGCCGCTTAGTGCTGACACACATAACATTTTAAGAATACATTCTTTAGAAGTTATATGTTCAAATTACATAAAAATAAACAAGTAAAAACCAGTAAAGAAAGTAGTAAAGTCGGACTGAGCCGACTATATGATACCCTTCACCACTTTGGGAATATTCTACATATGTATCCTAAAAGACGTCGCCTTTTTGAATGCAATTGAACGAACTTAAATATGTGATATATATATATATATATATATAAATATCTAAACCGACTAACATTAATCCCTACACATGTCATTGTGCAACCTATGTACTGTTTAAAACTTAATCTCAATCAGACACCCATTGATTATTTGGTGTACAATTAACATGAATAAGTCAAAATTATATATGGAAGCTATGCTATATCTATATCTGAACCGATTTCAAGGATACTTGCCAGCGATTAATATATATTTATTTGAGTACGTTGTGTCAATAGGCCGAGCTATGGATCTTAAGTGCACCATTTACTTTAAAGCTATATCTACATCTGAACTGCTATTCACGAAACTTTGCACACATCATTCTAGACTTAAATCAGTACGCGGTGCCGCAATTCGTGCAATTTGAACGATTTTCAAGGATATTGGTGCACCATTTACCAAAAATCGGGCGAAAATATGTATTGGAGCTATATCTAAATCTTATCCGATTTTCACGAAATTCAATATATATATATATATATATATATATCTAAACCGACTAACATTAATCCCTACACATGTCATTGTGCAACCTATGTACTGTTTAAAATTTAATCTCAATCAGACACCCATTGATTATTTGGTGTACAATTAACATGAATAAGTCAAAATTATATATGGAAGCTATGCTATATCTATATCTGAACCGATTTCAAGGATACTTGCCAGCGATTAATATATATTTATTTGAGTACGTTGTGTCAATAGGCCGAGCTATGGATCTTAAGTGCACCATTTACTTTAAAGCTATATCTACATCTGAACTGCTATTCACGAAACTTTGCACACATCATTCTAGACTTAAATCAGTACGCGGTGCCGCAATTCGTGCAATTTGAACGATTTTCAAGGATTTTGGTGCACCATTTACCAAAAATCGGGCGAAAATATGTATTGGAGCTATATCTAAATCTTATCCGATTTTCACGAAATTCAATTTCAATAGGGTTCGTCCCTGGGCAAATAAGTGACTTGTGCCAAATGTCATTCAAATCGGATTATAAATGCGACCTGTACTTTGTTTACAAATTAACATCAACAGACGGACGGACATACATAAATCGACTCAGAAGGTGATCCTATGCACATTCTCCAAAGGAACCATGGGTCTATCTCGATTCCTTTTGCCTGTTACAAACATATGCACAAATACATAATACCCTGTACCACAGTGTGGTGAAGGGTATAATAATAATAGTAAAATGAATTAGAAACGTATGAATTTACAATTATAGTTCAAATCAACCACTTATTGAATCAAGTACTCCTCAACGTGTGCAAATATCGATTTAAATCGACCCTGAAGCGTTGTTAGTATAATTAGTTATTAATAACTGGGTTTAGTAAATATTAAATTGTCTTTATCGTAAATCATTTTTAAACTAATTGTTAATTAGCTAATTAATAATTAGAAATTTGTAAGTTATAAATTTCTAGATTTTCTAGTTTAAACGTGCGCTCCTCATTGTAATATCGGTCATATCGGACAACAATATTAATGAAAGCTATATCTAAACCGATTTCAACGAAATTTGTCACAGCAGGTTTTGTTCCTAATTGCCATATTTTGGGTCCTACTTAAAATCGGACGAACATAATTATGAGAGCTATATCAAAATCTGAACCGATTTTCAAGAAATTTTATACACATCATTCTACACTCAATCCAGTATGCTATGCCAAATTTCATGCAAATCGAAATATATATAGAGACCTTGGTATACCATTTACATCATCGGGCGAACATATATATGAGAGCTATATATAAATCTTACCGATTTCCAACAAATTTTACACACATCACTCTAGACTTAATTCAGTACGCTATGGCATTTTCATGGAAATCGAAGGACTTCGGTGAACCATTTACATTAAATCGGTCGAAAATACATATGGGATCTATATCCAATTCTGAACCAATTTTCAAGAACTTTTCAAGAACATAATACCCTGTACCACAGTGTGGTGAAGGGTATAATAACCAGTAATGAAAGTAGCAAAGTCGGACGTGGCCGACTATATGATACCCTTCAACACTTTGGGTATATTCAACAGATGAATCTTAACAGACGTCGCATTTTTGAAGGATTAGTAAAATTAAATTGGACCCATACACATATCTTTCTGCAACCTATACTAAATTTTTCATTTGGTCAGATACAATGGGACAAAATTATGTAAATCAATTTAAAGCATATATGAAGCGGGCACCCGTTGATTATTTGGATACATATCTGATAAACATGAGGAGTGTGGTGCACCATTTACTTCAAATCGGACGAAAATATTTATAAAAGCTATATCGAAATCTAAGCCGATTTCGTCGCACATTACAGAATATCGGCCACATTTTGAATTCTTGGTGCATCATTTACTTAAAATCGGGAGAAAATATATATGGTAGCTATAACCAAATTTGAACCGATTTCAATAAAACTTTCCACATTCTAGGTTATATAAACTATATATAGGAACTATATCTAAATCTGAACCGATTTCAACAAAACTTCCCACACGTTATCTCTTAATAACTTCAATAAATTGTGCGAAATTTTGTGCCAATCGGACCCACCTGGGGAATTCGTTGCAGCATTTTTTTTTTGAACGTACCCACGCCACACACACCCGCCCCTGCCGACCGAGGGGGCCACCTCCTCATAACGTGGAGAGAACGTACGCCCCATAGTCCGGAATATGGAGGGTTAGTAGTGAAGGAAAATTACTGACCCCATTATTACATGAATGGGGTCAGAAAATGATACTCTGTTATATAAATTATTATAAATCACATAAAGCGCGAAGTGGATTAGTTAGTTCATAAATATGTCTAACTTGGGATAAGTTAAGAGGTAAATAATTACGTGTTCTACGGGAGGGAATATTAAATTTTATTTCACCAGTTAAAATTTTGACTCAATTTGTCCACGTAACAATTGTATTATAAATATTGCTCTAAGCATTAATCGCCTTCCTTCAATAGTTGGAAGATCAATCAGTTTCATTTTATTTTATTTTCTTTTTTATTAGAATAATTTTTATAAAATGGGCTCCAAAGTACACAGCCATATTCCAATGTGGGTCGAACAAGGCTAATGAATAAACGTTTAGTTATATACGGATCATCAAATTCCTTAGACCATCGCTTAACGATTTAGCTTTATTAACAGATGATTGAATATGTAAATGAAAACGCAATTTGTTATCTAAAATGATACCAAAATCTGTAAGCGAGTCAAGTTTATGGGAACCTATAAAGTAATCAATAAATATGGGCCTGGTCCTAGAAAGAGTTAATTTTTTGCACTTCTTAAGGTTTAGCGTTTCGTTTTTACTAGTTATTCTGAATAACACTTCTTATTTTCAGTATTATACTTATATCTAGCCAAAGAATAATTTCTGTAATTCACTGGAGAATTATATTTTTTGAACTTTTTAAACAACCTACTCTTTACATTACGCAGGCGCCTTAGATAAGAAGACGACCACGATGGTTCACTATCATGATTGTATTCCATGAAGGGAATGGAGAATGATAACGCTTCATTTAAAGTTAAGTAGAAAGAAAAAATGTGTGAGTCCATATCACCCTTAAAATCCCAACTTGTGTTGGATAAAATGGGACGTTAAATATCAATGTTGGCTTTCTTGAATTTTAGTTTAAGTTTTTTTTTCAACATGATCAACATTAGTTAATTTATGTTGGAATTCCAGACTCACATTAAGAGCTGGGTGATACTTATCTTCAGGTTCAGAAAACGGGGAACATCTACATATAGATATATTTATCGTTGATGAAAATACTAAACCTAATATTCTATCTTTAACATTGTAGATATTATTTATTTGGAATAAACATTGATCAAATATTGTTTCCCAGAAAAAAGCCATGTCAGAAGAAGTTGATATTGTTGATGAAGTAGGCACATAATCGATATTATTTTCACCTAGAACCCATGATAAATTTGGCAAATTGAAGTCACCACAGTAAATAATTTCACAGTTAGATGACATTGAATTTGAAGCTTGCTTTATTAATTCAGCATGTCTAATGTAAACATCATTTTCAGAGTTAGGAGCTATATATGGACAGGTTAATATAAAACATGAACCTAAATAATTCAATCGAACACAAACAAATTCAGTATCTGAATTATTATTTATTGAAATGCACACAGAGGCAATAGAATTATGTACAGCTATCAGCACTTCATCGCCGATTTTATTAAGTATATCATGTCTATAAACTTGATATTCACCTGAAATAATTTCAGTATCACCAATCTCAGGTTTAGGCCATGTTTCAGAGAAGACAACAATTTTATAATCGCAATCGAAAGATTTAAGGTAAATATTTTTTAGTTTTGTATTGAGGATTCTTACGTTTTGATAAATTAATTGTAAGGAATTACTTATTTTTTTGAACCGGATACGTTATCGGAAATAACCAATGGTTTTGCGTTGTTGGATCTTTCCCTAAATTCAGACTCTTTTACTAAAACGATAATTTTTTTTTTGAGGAATAATAAGTTTAAATGAGGAAATGTTACGTGGATTTGATGACTAAAACTTAAAAATTTTTAAATCTTTTTCATGAAGGCCATGTATTTTAGATTTAAAATAATTTCGGATGTTATCTACCGATATATTAGAATGGAGCCTAGAGATAAATAGAGTTTTTCTAGGAGCAACAACGATGAGTTCACTATTGTCCACAGAGAGAGGAGGATTTGATAAAGTTACCGAATTTAAAGATGGAGTAACTTCTATAGCAGGTATACATAAAGAAGAAGAATCAGTCAATTTGGCTTCAGAAGATAAGGTCTCAGTCTGAATACTTGGACCGTTTTGTTCGTTTGAGTCAGCAGTGGTAAAGCCACTGGGTGGTACAGTTGAATATAGAGCCGGCGGCGCGAGATGGTTTGAGAATGTGATAAAACAACTGGTGAATTTAAAGTAATTAAATTATCACCGTGAGCAATAACCGAAGTAGTCTTCTTCCTTTTCGGAGAACCATCTATCTCGATTTTAGCATCCTTAGAAAGCCGATAGAAATCGATTTCTAAGCACCTACAATCGGGGCATGCCCAACGAAGACCATTTTGACGATCAGTAATTAAATCAAAATGACGACCATTAACCCTTTCAGTGTTTTTGTCGAATATATTCGACATTTAAAAGTACTCTCTTTCTTTGCGAATTTCGGTTATCCTATGTACCGTTACTATTGGTGTTTTTGTTTTTGCTTAGAGAAAGGCGAAACTGGCCGAGGATTAAAATGACAATTGCAATTTTTTTAAACTTTGTCCCATTATATGATTTAAAATACAAATACAAAAACACTTCATTTTATAGAGTTATAACCTTGCAAACCTCAGTTTCAAGGAATTTAAAAGATTTTTGTAATTTCCCATATATATATATATATATATATATATAGATTTCAAGCCAATATAAATCGGGCATCCGTTGGGCTATGTCTGTACTTCTACAAAACGCAAAATTTCATGTCAATCTGACAAACATGAAGAGTTTGAGGCACCATTTGCTTCAAATCGGATGAACAAATATATGGACGCTATCTCCAAATTTGAACCGATTTCAACGAAATTTACCACATGTTAGGTTATACTAACTTCAGTACGGTTTGTTCCTCAGCAATATATTGGGTCCCTGGTGCATCATTTACTTAAAGTCGATCGATAACATATAAGGGAGCTATATCTAAATATCAACCGATTTTCATAAAACTTGGCACACATCATTCTAGATTAAATTTAGTGCGCTATGCAATATAATAACTTTCGTACATCACTTACATAAAATCGGACGTAAACATATATATATATATATGGATTTTCGATTTTCACGGAACTTAGATCACATCATTCCAGACTCAATTCAGTACGCTATGTCCAATTTCGTGCAAATAGAAAGAAATAAAGGGTCTTTGGTGCAACATTTACATAAAATCGGACAAAAATATATATGGGAGCTTTATCTAAATCTGAACCGATTTCCACAAAACTCAGCACACATTATTCCAGAGTCAATTCAGTACGCTATGCAAAGATATATAGGGACTTTGGTGCGCCATTTACATTAAATCAGACGTAAATATATATGGAAGCTATATCTACATCTGAACCAATTTTCACAAAACTCAGCACACATCATTCCAGACTCAAGTCAGTACGCTTTGCCAAATATTGTGCAATTCGAGGTATGTATAGGGACTTTACATTAATTAATTGGACGACCTTTTAAAGTAACTAAGTGGAATAAGCATTTTTGGGCATTAATTGGCAAAAGCTTATTCATTCATACTACAGCGAACTCTCGATAATGTGAAGATAAAAAATAATAAATTTCGGGGAAGTCCATATTTTCGAATTTCACACACTTTCGATTCGACCAGCTTATTTACCATTATTTTTTTTTATACCCTCCACCATAGTATGGAGGGTATATTAATTTTGTCATTTCGTTTGTAAATCATAGAACTATTCATTTCCGACCCTATAAAGTATATATATTCTTGATTATAGTAAAATTCTAAGACGATCTAGCCATGTCCGTCCGTCTGTCTGTTGTAATCTCCTGAAGGAATTGAGATAGGGTGCTGAAGATGGGCTTTATCGGTTAACGTTTAAGTATAGCTCCCATATAAGGTTACCCCAAATTTTCGATATTTTGGGGTTCTTGAGCGCGCTTTCAACCGAATTTGCTGCGATTTGGTATTTTGTAGTTGTATATGGTAACAAATCTCCATACCAAAAATTAATAATACTCGCCTCCTTTTTGGGGTAGTCCCCATATAACCCCCTTTTTATTCCCTCCACCATAGTATGGAGGGTTTATTAGTTTTGTTTTTCCGTTTGTAACGCATCGACATAATCATTTCCGACCATATAATGTATATATATATATATATAGTTTAGGCATAGCTCCCATATAAGGGTCCTCCCCAATTTTCGGTATTTTGAGGACCTTGATCTCGTTTTTCAACCGAATTCGCTGAAATTTGGTAATTTGACTTCTTATTGGGTAGCAAATCTCCCCACCCAAAATTATAAATATAGGTCCATTTTTTCGGCTAGCCCCCATATAAGGGTACCCCCCAATTTTCGGTATTTTGGAGTTCATGAGCGCGTTTTTCAACCAAATTCGCTGAAATTTTGAACATTGGGTTCTTATTTGGTGCCAAATATCTAAACTAAAAATTATAAACATCGGTCCACTTTTACTGATAGCCCCCATATAAGGGTACCTCCCAATTTTCGGTATTTTGGGGATCTTGAGCGCGTTTTTCAACCGAATTTGGTATTTTGTAGTCATATATGGTAACAAATCTCCCTACCAAAAATTATTAATATTCGTCCCCATATAACCCTTTTTATATCAAAATAGTTAGCTATTTGTTCCGTGTGTTGGGGTTATCCCCATATAGTCGAAATTTTCAATTCATACACTGGATGGTATGGAATTCTAAAACGATTTGGCCATATGTTGTAATCATTATTCTATCGGCATAAAAACTAGAACGTGAGGTTTGAGAATGAACTATATCGATACGCATTTAGGCCCAGGTCCTATACAAAACATCGTACATATTTAATATTTAGCGTGATTGGGACGTACCAGAAGGAGTGGACCGATATTCCCCATCTTCGAACTTGACCTAAGTTTGGAAGAAATAATAATATAGGCAAAGTTTGGATGAAATCAAAATTTTCTGAAACGGATTTGGTCCAAAGAAACATGGGGTCTAGAACCAATATTTCGATGAGGCACATTTTCACTGTATCAAAGTGTATATACCCTCATTAGCCATAAGGCTGAGGGTATAAATATCAATTAAAAATTGCTGAAATTTGTATTTGGTGTACATTATGGTTTAAGTAATCAGTTTGTAGAAAATTCACTTTTTGGTATGTTCGCTATATTTTCATTTCATGGTAGAGGGTATCCAAAGTTCGACCCTGTCGAACTTAACGCTTTTCACTTTTTAAAACTTTATTATTAGATTGAGTGCTTACATTATCCAGAGTTCATTGTATTTTAAAACGTTTTTGAGAAAAGAGCAAAAATTCCGTAACCCCAATGTTTATATATAATATAATTGTTGCTCATTTAAAAAAATTATAAAATGCAATTTGGAAATAATAATTTCCTAGATTATAGTAATAAGATTTATCAGCAATTAGGCTATATTAAATCTGGATCAATACGGTCGAGGTCATGATTTGAAATTCTTATATACAACAAAACCAAGTAAAATTAACTTAACAATACAATGGAAAAGCTCGAACATCAAGATGGCAATATACAACAAGTGAAAAAGCGTTAAGTTCGGCCGGGCCGAACTTTGGATACCATCCACCATAGATATACTGACAGGTATTTTAAATGAAAATATAGGAAAAATACCAAAAAGTGGACTCATACTGACATTTATACAAAACCGATTATGTAAACCATGATACAAATTGCTGAAATTTTTAATGGATAAGTATAACCTCAGCCTTATGCCTAATGAGGGTGTATACACTTTGACACTCATCGAAATATTGGTTCTAGGCCACATATGTTTCTTTGGACCAAATTTGTTTTCATCCAAATTTTACCCATCTTATTATTTCTTCCAAACTTTGTTCAAGTTCGAAGATGGGGAATATCGGTCCACTCCATCTGGTACCTCCCACAGAGGGGCTAGGCCTAAATGCGGGTTATAGTTCATATATAGTTCATTATCGAACCTTACGTTCTAGTTTTTTATCTCGATATCCCCCGCAGGTGAAATGATAGCAGCAGAGTCTTAAAACTAAACCCAAAACGCGGAACAAATTCGATAAATATTTTAATATAAACCAGTAAGGAAAGTAGTAAAGTCGGACGGGGCCGACTATATGATACTCTTCACCACTATGGGTGTATTAAACAGGGCCATTAACATGAAATTGGATGAACTAAAATATGTAAGACTTATCTAAATGTGAATCGACTAAGATCAATCAATAAACATGTCATTCGTTTGTTACGCAATTCTATGCTAAATTTTGTACGATGTGCAAAATTGCATGTCAATCTGAAAAACATGAGGAGTTTAATGCACCATTTACTTAAAATCGGACGAAAATATATATGGAAGCTATATCCAAATATGAACCGATTTCTTGTCACAGGTTAGATTATACTAATTTCAGTACGTTTGGTTCCTATCAGCCATATATTGGTTCCTTGGTGCGTCAATTACTTAAAATCAATCGATAATATATAAGGGAGCTATATCTAAATCTGGACCAATTTTCACGAAACTTGGCAAACATCACCCTAGGCTCAATTCGGTACGTTATGCCAAATTTCGTGCAAATCGAAAGATTAATAAGGACTTTGGTGTACCAATTACATAAAATCGCATGAAACTATATATAGGAGCTATATCTAAATCTGGACTGGTTTTCACGAAACTTGGCAGACGTCACTCTAATCTCAATTCAGTACGTCATGCCAAATTTCGTGCAAATCGAAAGATATGTAGGGACTTTGTTGCACAATTTACATAAAATCGGTCGAAACTATATATGGGAGCTATAAGAGGTGATGCAAATGTGGTATACCCATTTGTTTTTAGATTGTCAAATTTTTATTTTTTATCCGATTAAATTGAGATTTTGCACTTAACATGCTACATGTGTTGTCTTTCCATGTATAAATTTGAAAATAATATTATTCTAACAATTTAAGAGATATTTAAGAAAATATTAGAAATTCCATAAAAAGAGATTTTAAAAAAAGTGCGGGTAATGTGGTATACCACATGATGTTAATGTGGTATAGTATAATTTTCACTTCCAATTGATATCTTATATAATTCATTGTTTTTAATGAATGTGAATTATCTCGAGATTTATGCCTGTTAAGATTTTTAACGGATACGTTGAGTGGAACTTAAATTTTTATTATATAATAATGTCTACACATGTCAATATTTAATTTTTGTATGGAGAAGTTGTTAAAACTCATAGCCTTTGTTTTTCATCCTTGTGATTCATGGTAGACTCTCGTAGAGTACAAATGTTTCACATAGTAATGAGATTTTGTCTAGTGCTGGCCTTTTTTCGTGCAGAATCAAGGTATACCACATTACCTACACTTGTGTTTACTGAAGAAATGTCTAGTTTTTTTCCAAATTGGTGATTATGTGGTGCAATCGCGCATATTATTTGATTTTTAGTTCATACTGATTATTTTAATGCTTTAGTAATAACGATTAAAGTACATCCGTAAAACAAAAAATTATTTTTAAACTTCAACCGAAAAAAAGTCAATTTCATGAAAAATTTTATTTTTGGTAATGATTCTCAACGTGATTTAAATAAATTAAACAGGTCATTGCTATCTTATTTTTTTGAGAACAGCAAACTATAGAAGATGTTTTAGTTATTCTAAAATTGTCAGTTTACAAAAAAAGTGACTATACCACATTACCAACCTATACCACATTTGCATCACTTCCACTATATCTAAATGTGGACCGATTTTCATGAAACTTGGTACACGTCACTCTAGGTTCAATTCAGTACGCTACGCCAAATTTAGTGCAAATCGAAAAATATATAGGGACTTTGGTGCATCATTGACATAAAATCGGACGAAACGATTTTCCAAAAATATTTTTTCATAGGTCTATCATTTTTTTAATTTTAGAGCGAAGTCAATAACCCTAGTTCATACGAGAGCCAGACATGAGCTCTTTCTAACACCGTTGGAATTTTCGGATTCCGATGTTCCAAGGAGAAGTTATCATGCCCGCCATAAAAACAAGGACTTTTTTTAATTACAAAAAAAAACAACAAAACAATAACAAAATTTTTTTGTCATTTTTTTCTGTTTTAAATCTTCAATTATATATGTGCAATGTTACAAAACTTAGCAAGCGTTGGTATTGATTTACCAGCCCATTGAAAATCTGGAAAAATTAAAATCTTGAAATGGGGGGAGTTCCCTTAAATCGGACGAAAATATATATGGGAGCTATATCTAAATCTGAACCGATTTTTCCCAATTTCAATAGGGTTCGTCCTTGGGCAAAATAAATGAGCTGTGCCAAATTTCATCCAATTGGAATCAAAACTGCGACCCGTACTTTGTTTACAATTTAACATGGACAGACGGACATGCATAAATCGACTCAGAAAGTGATTCTATGCATATTTTAAAAAGGAACTATGGTCAATTTCGATTATTTTTGCCTGTTACAAACATATGCACAAAGACATAATACCCTGTACCACAGTGTGGTGAAGGGTAAAAAAGTATTGTATATCAGCGACTATGCTATACGTAATGAGTAATGTGGTACCTTTTTATACCCTTCTCCACACCATGAGTATTATGTCGTTGAGCATATGCTTGTAACAGACAAAAGGAAACGAGATAGACACATAGTTCCTTTTGAGAATATGCATATATATAGCTCCCATTTATATGTTCGTAAATTGTGCAATAAACATTGAGACTAGAATGAGGTATTGTGTTTTGTTAAAATTGATGCAGGCATAGCTTCCGTATATATATTACATAATTCTGTCCAATTGTATACCAACAACTCTAAATCTGTCCATATGAAATGAAAATTAGCATAAGTTGCAGAAGTCATGTAAAGGCACAGAGTTTAGAAAAAAAACAATTTTTATTTTAACCCTCGGACAGTTTTTCTGTTTTTCAGCAAAACCAAAAACATCAATTGTAACGGTACATAGGAAAACCGAAAAATCCCAAAAAAAGAGAGTAATTTTAAATGTCGAAAATATTCGACAAAAACACTGAAAGGGTTAAACAGATGCATTCTAACATACCTTTATGTAAATGTGAATGGACTTAGATCAATCCATAAACATGGCATTCGTTCGTTACAAAGGGACAAAACTATGTAAATCGATTTAAAGCAAATATCAATCGGGCACCCGTTGAATATTTGGAGCCCAATTAACACGAACTCAGTCGGAAATATATATGGATTATATCTGATCTTCTATAAAACGCAATTACATCATTCTATGCTCAATTTTATGTATTGTTCAAAATTTCATGTCAAAATTACATGAGGAGTTTGGTGCACCATTTACTTACTACTACTATATCTAAATATTATCCGATATACATGAAATTTTACACCCATCATTCGACTAAATACGAAATTTGGTATAGCGTATACCAAAATTTCGTGCAAATCGAAATCTATATAGGGACATTGGTGAACCATTTACATTAAATCGGCCGGAAATATATATGGGGGCTATATCTAAATCTGAACTGATTTTCAAGAAATTTTACACACATTATTCTAGACTCAATCCAGTACGCTATGCCAAATTTGGTGCAGATCGAAAGATATATAGGGACTTTGGTGAACCATTTACATCAAATCGATCGAAAATATATATGTGAGTTATATATAAAGCTGAACCGATTTTCAAAAAAGAAAAAAAAATTTTTTTGCCTGTTACAAACATATGCACAAAGACATAATACCCTGTACTGCAGTGTGGCGAAGGGTATAAAAAAATCACTTTATGGGACACAAAAATTACCAGTTTCTAGCTGAATACATATTTTTTCTGCTAAGCCTATGTTTTGCCTTACCTTGGGTATAACGAACTTCTTCTATAACGAACTAATTTGTGTGGTCCCAACAAGTTCGCTATAACCGTACTCGTCTGTATAATATTTCAGTTTGTCCAAGTTGATAGCAATGGTCATTCGAAAATGAACCGTCTATTGGGATGCATCTATAGAATAAACCCAGAGTGTTGAAGGGTAACATTTGGTCGGCCCCGTTCGACTTTACTACTTTCCTTACTGGTTTATATATGGATAAGAAGAAGCATCAAATCTAAAATATTTTAGAAAGCTTTACTATAATATCTCATTTCAATAATAAATGCTTGATAGATGTAATTAAGAATTTCCATTATTAACAATAGTGAATACTAATTATAATTAGCACTTTGAAATTGTTATATATTACCGAATATTCTGCTGTTAACATTTAATTCTGTTCGTTGATTCAATTGTCATAAACGTGTGTTGCCCATTGCTTTTCAATCGGTCGGAAAATGTCTTTTTTGTATATTTGTGCTGTGATATTCGGGTGTGCGTGGCTTTGCTGGTTGTGGACTCGGAGAAAATATTACGCTTTAATTTTTAAAATACCGGGACGAGTGGGTTATCCCATTTTGGGAATTGCTCTAGAGTTGATTAGAAATGGTTTGTGTGATATGTTTAATATAGATGTTGTTAATATTAAATAAGTGGGGAAATTTGACACTCAATGGATTTAATAAAATGACGTAAGATTAATCCGGGCCGATAATATAGGGAATATAAGAACATGTTGACCTATGCAGGCACTTTTTGAAAGCGATTGTTGAATGCCTCAACACACAAGAAATACAAATTTAAGTAGGTGTTTTTCCCAAATTTAAAAGTCCGAAAATATATACTCTTCATTAATACTGAAAATCTGTTTTAAATGAGGACCGATATATTTTCTTGGATCTAGAGCGGTGTTCCCCATTGGAACCGCCAAAATCTAAAAGCTGAGCTATGATGGTAGAATAAAAACTATTAGCTAAGGCTTCTGCTTAATCATGGTTTTAAGTTTTTCACTCTAGCGTCTAAACAAATTGTGATAGATCGCCAACATTTTGAATGAGTCTTTTGTCCGTAGGCAGTTCAAGTTTGAAGATGGACTATATCGGTTCCCGTTTAGACATAGCTTCCATATATATGGCTACACCCCAATTTTCGGTATTTTGAGGTTCTTGAAAGCGTTTTTCAACCAAAGTCTTAAGTCTAGTCCCCATACGTTGATAATGGGCTTTTACAGCTTTAATCTCTAAATTACAATATTTTTGGGATGTTCCATCTTACCATGCCTCATCAATATCGGTCCATTTTGGGGTTTTTTTTTGTAAAAATATCCATTAAAAATTACCTAAATTTGTATTTTGTGTACATAAATCGGCTTGTAAAATGCTTGGTGTAGGTCCACTTTTGGGTATGTTCCCTATATTTTCGTTAAAAGTATCTGTTAGTATACCTGTTTAGCTCAGGGGGGCTCCGCCGATGGGAGTCGGTACGCCGAATGCGTGGAGCAGTGGACCGTAGGGGAATACGAATAGCCGTGTGCCGGAAAGTAAATAAAGAAAAAAACACAATAGTTTTCTTACTAAATATAATGCAATACTTTATTGATAGTTGGTCGGTGGTAACGAAATTACCTTACTATGCACAACGATATGTGCTCGCAACGATATGCGTGTTGTTTGTCCGAATGGCAGTATGGTACTCCATGATGCTTAAAGGAGGCGGCAAAACCAAGTGACAATTAATTATTAGTTAAAACGTCAAAAGCGCTAACCCAAGGTTGCAATAAACCGTAGCGCATACATTTTAACTAATAATTGATGATCACAACAGGGGTCAATAAAAAGTAGTATTTTTATACAATTCTAAATTAAACATTCCGACCCCCTTGAAACATCAAGGTATGTTTCTAAACAATACAAATAAGTACGTAATAGGTACGACAGGAGTATAGTGCAGTGTAAGCATTCCAACAAAATGTATGGAGTGGAAAAGCAAATGAATCTGCAGTAACAGATTCGTTATCCAAATCCCTTACAACGATAACACGAATTATAAGGCCGCAGATGAATCTGCAGTTACAGATTCAGACCTTTAGAAATCAATATTTGCGAAATCATTTATTATAAGCTGCAGATGAACCTGCAGTTACAGATTCGGGCTTCAATCAAGTATGTCGTATGAAGTCGCAAATGAATCTGCAGTTACAGATCGGACTTCAGCGAGCTATTATTTACCCGAAACGATATTCGAGGGTCGCTTTGCAACATTATGTCCCAATAAATGTGTATTAATAAATGTTATCAACTTTTTCTTTGACATTTTGTGCAACGATTTTGTGGAAATAGAATCCAATTGTCGATTTCGAACTCCAGCCGATGTGGATGCTATACTTTTCGAGGGACGAAAAACAGGGGCTGAAGCTGACAATGATTTTGACGAGGTTGACGAAGCCGCTGGAGTCACAACCGGAATCGAATTATTCGGATTTAAAGACTCCCTATGCAATAAAGTGTGGTGACGTTGGCCACATTTCGAGCAATTACTCTTACTAGTACAATTAACTAGTTTGTGTCCCTTTACTAAACAATTTATACAACGATCTTGTTGCTTTACCAATGCAAGCCTATTTGCGGGGGATAATTGATTAAATTTGTGACATAAATGAAGGTGGTGTGGATTCTCACGACATAGAGAACACGATTTTTTAATTGAAGGAGGGGACAATATTTTTGAATTGGGCTTACTAACTGTATTCAGCGATTTCGATTTTTTTAAAGGAATTGATGTGCTTCTGTAACTTTCCAAATACACGAGCGTGTTTATTCTATGTGAAAGAAAGATGTCTAAATCTTTCCACGAGGAAAGAACCGATTTGTTTTTTACGCTTTCTTCCCATAAAGTTAGATTAATTTTCGGCAAACGTTGTTGACAAACGAATACGAGAATTGGATCCCATTGATCCGTTGGTACATTGTATGTCAACATTGAGGATATACAACTGTTGATTCCGCATCGGATCTCTTTCAAACCAGAGATAGTTTCTTTATCGAAAATGGGGATGTTAAATAATGACGACAATTGACGATTTACGAAAATCCGAACATTATCGTATTCGTGGTTGAGAGCTTTCCATGCGAGAGCGAAACCGTGATTGGTAAGAGGAAATTTCGAAATTATTTCCCGAGCTTCACCACTTGTCTTATGCCGCAAATAGAACATGCGTTCAACATCAGACAATCTAGTATTTTTTATAAAGATGGCGCTAAACAAATCCCGAAAGGAAGGCCAAGCAGAAAAATCTCCATCGAAAACATCAATATCTATTGGAGGCAAGGACATATTGTGAACGATATCACATGCGGAAGAAATGTTGGAAGTAGAGGCCATATGTAAAAGAAAAAATACGAAGCAATTTTCCGAAAAAAATGCAAAATTAAATAAAATAACGAAATTATTTTAATTAATTTGTTGTGCCGATATGGCGGGCTGTAGGGTGTACCAATTTGAAAATGTTAAAAAACAAAACAGTGATGTAGGTGGACGGTCAAACAGTTGTTTACGACAAAGCAAACTGACGAGAAATTTGACTGTTGTTACAACGAAAAAAAAAAATGAGAATAAATGTAACAACAATATGCAATATTATTGATGACAAACAAAACAAACCAAATAATATTGTAAATTTTGCTTTATGCAGAAAAGCAAATGTAGAAAAGTAACTTCTTAACAACAACAATGTTTGAAGGGAGTACCCAAGGAACGATATATTTAATGGTTTGATGTTTTAAGAAAAAAAACCAAACAAACAGGAGAAGGTCAACGATTTTTGCGATAATAATATTTTTGATTTTTGTTTTGATTCTAATGCTGCCGAACGCAAGCACCCAAATTAGAAGCCTTGCAATTTTAAAGAAACCGACTGTTTTGTTATGGTCGCGACAATTTACTTCCGCGGGCTCACTTGTATACACTGCACTATACGTACCTTGCAATTTTAAAGTAATGGACTGTATGATGTTGGATTCCAAGTAGTGGCCAATTGGGCTGGTGAATCCGGGTCGATTGGACCAAATGTTTAGCTCAGAGGGACTCCGCCGATGGTAGTCGATACGCCGAATGCGTGGAGCAGTGGACCGTAGGGGAGGGTGTATAATTAGCGCAGTGTGCCGTGAAAGTAAAGAATGGAATAAAACACAAGAGGTTTCTTAGTAATATAATTCAGTGGTTTATTGATAGGTTGAGTAGTGGTAACGAAATTACCTTACTATCCACAACGATATGTGCTCGCAACGATATGCGTGTTGTTTGTCCGAATGACAGTATGGTACTCCATGATGCTTAAAGGAGGCGGCAAAACCAAGTGACAAATAATTATTAGTTAAAACCCAAGGTTGCAATAAACCGTAGCGCATACATTTTAACTAATAATTGATGATCACAACAGGGGTCAATAAAAAGTAGTATTTTTATACAATTCTAAATTAAACAATACCTATGGTATCTGCCAGAATACCTATGGTGGAGGGTGTCCAAGATCGGATCTGCCGAACTTACTTTTTTACATTAAAGTTGACACGGCTTCCACGAAAATAAACTTTGGAAGTCAAAGTAATGAAAAGTTTGCAAGACCAATAAATCCAAAACTATTCAATTTTTCTCATATACTTTAAAAATTCCCTAAAACCTCGGCTTCAGCTATGTTAAAAAAATTGGCAATATTGCCCGTATGTAAAATGAAAAGTCGTTAGTTACACCGCTTATAACTCAAGACCGGCTGTACCGATGTTTGTGGTTCGGATAATATAAAAAATCGAAATAACCGCGAAAATTTTTCAAAGAAGTATTACTAATCACTTGTTTGCAGTGTTATTCTGAGATATTTTGGGCGGAAATTTTTAGCCAATATTTGAAATTATTTTAGGTCAAATGATAACTGCTCAGTATCTTTGAAAATTGCTAAAATTAACAAAATGGCCGACCTTTGAAAAAAAAATTGGAAATTCGTTTATTTTTGTCCAAAAACTAACTTAAATAATAAAGAAGTTCTTCGTCGATTGGGCTTATCCTAGTTGATACGATACACACCCAGAGAAACGTGTCAATATTTGGAACCGAATGGATTGTTAGATTTTGAGTTATCGTGCACGCAATTCGTAAAACATTGATTCGACAAAAATGCTTTTAAAGTTTGATAATCACCATTGCCGTCACTTGATGCTGACACAATAAATCGACTATATTTTTTTAAGAGTTCTTGAGATTTTCACTTGAAATTTTGTAGAGACATTCTTGAACATGAAACATGCATTTGCATGTTTTACACCACATAAAGTCTGATGTTTTTTGATTTAATCCGGTTTCCAGCAAAGTAGCGATAAGTATTTAAGGGGAGTGTTGAACACACACAACAACAATTATATGACAATGATCATAATGCTTGGTGACGGAATGATCAAGTAGACCAGACATTATCTAGTAGAGCAGCATTTGGGTACAACTTAATTTGTATGTACGCCATCGATAATGGTATGGTATTTAAAAATCATACAATTTTCTATGAACATAATTCTGTTAATTGGTTCAGTTTAGATGACTTTGTGAGACTATAACCATGTAAAAAACCAGTAAGGATAGTAGTAAAGTCGGACTGGGCCGACTATTGATACCCTTCACAACTTTGAGTATATTTTACACATGTATCCTACAATTTACCTAAAATCGGACGAAAATGTATATGACAGCTATATCTAAATTTAAACCAATTTTCTAGAAATTTACCATTCATACGCTAGGCAAAATCTAGTGCAAATCGAAGGATGTATAGTGACTTCGGTGAACTATTTACAAAAAATCGGACGAAAATGTCTATCATATACATTTTCGTCCGATTTTTTGTATATCTAAATCTGAACCGATTTTCACGAAATTTAATACACATCTTTCTAGACTTAATTCAGTACGCTATGCCACATTTTGTGCAAATCGAAGGATACGTAGGGACTTTGGTCCACCATTTACATAAAATCGGACGAAAATATATATGGGAGCTACCAACCCAAATTTCATCCAATTCGAATCAAAAATGCGACCTGTACTTTGTTTAAAATTTGACATGGACAGACGGACGGACATGCATGATTCTATGCATGTTCTCTAAAGGAGCCATGTGTATATCTCGTTTCTTTTGCCTGTTACAAACATATTCACAAAGACAGTGTGACGAAGGGTATAAAAACACATTATGTTCCTGCATCTTATGCTCTCCAACACGGGACATAAATCTGTCTGGACCTTCATAAGGGGACCTATTATTGCATTATGTAGTAGTAGATGCTAACTACTTAATAATAACGAAATTGGCCGGGACTTTTATGTGGGGCTGTATTAAAACTATGTAGAAAATTGACCTTTCAACTTGAACTTCATTAAGTTGAATTTTCTTAAAGACGAAGCACAGGTAGTGACAGTGCCACTAAAGGGCAGGGGGTGTCCGATGGTCCGAAATTAAGAAAGTTAAATTTTTGCTTCCTTAAGTATAATAAGAGTAGATTATGTTTTATTATTTTATTTTAATACTAGCTGACCCCGGCAAACGTTGTCTTGCCTTAGCTATATTTTTGATGTATAATTTTCGGTATTTTAGATTTGGTATCATACTCATAAGGTGAAGTATAGAGATCGTTTGTAATACCTTGGTATTTCTCAGAGCTCACTTAAAGTACTATTACAGAACTGAATATCTAAAATTGTATGTTTCGGTGGGTATAAGGGTATTAATTAAATTCGTGGAAAATAAAGTAAATTTAACAAATTTAAATGTACATTTAAGTTTGACTTTCAGATTTAATTAAATTTCCCAGTATATTTATAAGACTTCAACATAACGATAGTCCAATATTAAGTAATCTTTTTATAACCTCTACGATTTAAGATAGAGCTTTGAAATTTGCACACACATTGTTACTACTCCTAGGGAATTTCGTATTGAAAATGCTCAATAGTGGTTCGCTTATTGAGCAGAAAATTTCTCTTCTTTAAATGATCAATATTGACCTATTCGGTATTTTGCTGTAACTTTATATCTACCCATGTTTCCGAATAGCCCCCACATTATGCCATGCTTTGAGGGTTTTGTGCATGTTTTTTAATCTAATAAGTTGTAATTTTGGTATACTACAAATTATCAGTATTGGCCCACTCTTTGGAGAATCCCTTATAAAGCAGTACCCACAATATTCGGTATTTTGGCAAATTTGGTCACTTGTTTCAGCCATATTGGCTGTAATTCTATATTATGGATGATCATTGAGTTAAAAATTGCCAAAAATTGTCTATATTTGTCCAAGTTTTAGGATAGCCCCCATATAATGGTATCCCTCATTGTTAGGTATTTTATCATGTGGTGTCAAATCGTCCTACCAAAAAATATATCTCCATTCCCTGTAATATGTCATTCCGGGAAATTGGAAATTAAAGTTTTGATATAGCTCCTACATATAGTTCGCGTCCCATTTTCGGTATTATAAAGACTTTGGCCGAATTTTCTCATTGAGTTGTCTATAATTTGTCATAACGAATTACTCTGAATAAAAAACGTATTCCCAACCAAAACATATACATATATATTTTCGGTATGTTGATATTCTTAAGGCGAGTTTGGACTCTAAACCCCCACGATTTCATAAATCTAAACGCAGTTTAATCCCAGTTTTCCCACCAGAGTGTCTGAAATTTAAATTTTTTTCAGAATCTACATTTTGGAAGTTTAAAAAGTTCGATCCTTATGATGTCCTCATTTAATATGTCGGTAGTTGACATATTGCGGTATTTGAGGTATATGTAACATCAGGAAACCCTTTGTTATAATAAATGTTTTTGACGCAGGTTTTGGAATAAATGTCACATTAATTGTTTTGATAGTTATTCCCTTTCCAGCTTAGCTCAATGATCGAGCTATCCTAAAAATATCCAAACACCCCAAAATACGGGGTTATCATAAAAAGTGGTTTGATATCGCTCTTTTTTGGTAAGGAGATTTGCTACACAATGAAAACTCAAAGTACCACATTTCAGTTTTCTCTGTGATACGAATTTTTGGTACCGTATAATGCGAGGTGTTGTGTTTATAAGCTCAAATATATTGATATTGGCATACAACCACCAAATATATAATGGTACCACTTGATTTAATATTTGCCGTGGATAGCAACAATTTAGGTACTTTGAGGAACAACAATTTCATAAGGAACTATTATTTTCAAACAGAATAATATAAGGCAAGTATCTTAGAATCAGGATTCCCTGAATGGAAGCGAACTCGATTCAGAATGTCTTCTGATTTTCCATCCTTGCATTTGTCCCAAAATGTAGGTGCATTTCATGGAAAACGTGTACATTCAATGATCGCGAGTAGATTCAATGGTATACTTCTCAATTATTTTTTGCATTCTCACAGAAAATGGTTTGAATACAATGTCAATCCAATTAAATAAAATAAAATATTTTTAAAATTTTCAATAATTGACAAATAACGGCACAAAGTTGACAATAACAACTACGACGTAGTGCAATCAAAATAGCTCGATACTAAATTAGTGGAAATGCAAATATGCTTCATAATACATTTTTGCAAACCTTCCCTGAAACTCCACGAACACTTCAAGACTAAGATAAGAAAAATCCGTTCAGCCGTTATCTAGTTTTAGCGAGACTAACGAACAACAATTCATTTTTATATATATATAGTATAAGATAAGATAGATCATTTGTAAGCATGTCCAATTGGTATATGTTTATTAGAAAATACATAAAAACTAAAGACAATAGTTTATATATTAATTAAAAGTCACAAAAATATATATGTAGCTCCATTACACTTAATGTATTGTATATTAAGATTTGTAACAATGGAAATAGATTTTCGACACATACTACAAGCACATCAAATGGATTGGGGGATCTTTCGCATTCACATAGGGATCCACAGGTCCACTTTCAGACATTTTTCATAAATTTGTGTGACTTCTTTAAAATCTTTACATTAACATTTTATAATTCTCGATAATGTTTAACCGTTTTTTCATTTGTCAGAAATCTGTTTGTCATATTTACAATTAATACGTCCAAACATGGGACAAATACTGTAGTTCTATAAAAATACTCGGAGTTCGAGCTCATTAAATTTGACCTGTACTTTTGCGTACCAACTCTGAATTTTCTACTTCTTAAGAATAATTCCAAATTACATCTTACAATTTTCCCATATTTCTTTCAAAGATTCTACTACCTCTTCATTAGATTCGTTAAATATTTATACGCAATCATGTTGCTCAACCCATCGTGTTTCACAATATGAATGTAGTCGTTTGAATGATTTATTTGCTTCTCGAAATATTCTACATAAAGTAACAGACCTAGTTTGGATTTTCTAAAGAATAGGAAATGTCCAAAATTGTAGAAAATATACTTCGAATTTGTGAAATCTATGAAGTTGCATTTAAATTTAATTTTAAGATGTGAAAATAACAATAAGGTTATACCGCACAAATGCATTTTGATTTAATAATAATCTGTACTCCATTATAATTAGACGCGTCGTCAACAATGTTGGATCCAAACCCGAACTGATTACTGTGTTTATTATGAATTCTTTTCGTGGTAATACTTCTAATTCCGCGTAGCAAAGGAAGCATTCTTTGGCTCCTTTAGATACCTTGTAAAAATCTTATACATTTATATGTTCATCCCCTAAAACCGAAAAGAATTCAGCACTCTTCACTTCTTAGACAATAGACTTCTGGATGTATTCTCCAATTAGTTCTTTTAACTCGTTCTGTATTCTGGGACTCAGGTATGTTGAATTTTAGGGTGTACTCCTCAAACATTTTCTAAGTTAATGTCCAACGACAGTATTCAGTAGGTTTACTTACCCTCAAGGCGATGTCTTCTCATTCACACAATAAAATTGTCTCACTTTAACATTATACGTTTGTTCTTTCAATATATTTTAAAACATCTTTCTTTCTTGATATAAAGTCCTGAGTCCTCATCATCGCATTTTTGTGATATTCATTTTTTCGTGGGCGATGAAGCATTCAATAGCATATTTTCAATTTTTAAAAGGGTGCGAATTTTGGGACTCGGTGGTTGCCTCTTCCGCATCCTCCTTTGTTTAAAAATAAAATGCCGACTTTACAATAATCACATTTTGCTTAATCTGAATATGCGACACAAAAAAACTCGGAGGCCGGGCCGGGTATAATTAAAATGAAAAACAACTCAATCGTACACTTTTGCACATATAAGAAACAATCAATATCGACTCAGCTAGTCGAAATATGACGATCTAAAAGGTGGTCCTAGGACCATTATTTACAAGCTCTTAGGTAAACGGTTTATTTCAAATCGATTTAGATTGACATGTAACTGTCTTAGATAATTTTGTTCGATTTCATACAAATGGTACTCCAAACACTTGAAGTCTACACAATTGACATGCAATTTTGCACAGATTTAAGAATTGCATGTGTACGGATTGATTGAAATAATTATCTCTGCACAATAATACAAGGTATCGATCCATTTTAATACTTGTAATGCAAAATTTGCAGACACAAATCAACTCATAAAACAGCTATTCATACGTACATATAAATTGAGTTGTACCCAAATGCTGCTCTACTCGATGATCGCTGTTCTGCTTGATCACTGTCACCAAGCATTAAGATAATTGTCATCTAATTGCTGAATGTGTGTTCAAGTCCACTCAAAATACATACCGTTCATTTGCTGCAAGACCGATCTAATTAAAAACAAATAAAAAAGCGTTAAGTTCGGCCGGGCCGAACTTTGGATACCCTCTACCATAGGCATACTGACAAATTTTTTGAAATGAAACATAAAACATAAATATAACGACAATTCTTATAAATATTATAAATGAGGCATACTAAAGCGGGACCAATATTGACAACATTGTGTAGTAATTAGCAAATACTTGGTGTTTTCATTATATAAGGTGTTAGGCCTAATTAAGGGCCGATAAAGCTCAAGTTCCAAGTTAATATTTTAGTTTTGAATCCCAATATCGTCCATCACGCTAAATATAAAATAGGTAGGATGTTTTATATAGGACCTGGGCCTAAATGCGGGTCGATACATTTCATTCTCAAACCTCACGACTAGATCGACTTCATTGTTTTAGAATTCCATACTAAGTGGGGTATGAACTGAAAATTTCGTCTACCGAATATCCCCCATACTATGGTGGAATACACAATATGAAAAAAATTAGCTAGGTGGAATACGGAAAAAAGTAGTTAAATATTTTAAAATAAACCAGAAAGGGAAGCAGTAAAGTCGGACGGGCCGACTATATGATAGCCTTCACCACTATGTGTATATTACACAGGACTATTAACATGAAATTGGATGAAATAAAATATTTTATATGTATCTAAATGTGAATCGACTTAGATCAATCCATAAACATGTCATTCGTTTGCTACAAAGACACAAAAGTATTTAAATCGACTTCAAACAAATATCAATAGGACATCCGTTGGACTATGTATGTAGTTCTAGAATTACGTTCTTCTATGCTCAATTTGGATGCTGTGCAAAATTTCATGTCAATCTGACAAATATGAGGAGTTTGTTGCACCATTTACTTGAAATCGGACGAAAATATATATGGAAGCTATATCCAAATATAGACCGATTTCAACGAAAATTGTCACAGGTTAGGTTATAATAATGTCCGTACGTTTTGTTCCTATCAACCATATATTGGTGCTTTGGTGCGTCGATTACTTAAAATCAATCGATAATATATAAGGGAGCTATATCTAAATCTCAACCGATTCGTACGAAACTTGACACGCATCATTCTGGACTAAATTCAGTACGATATGCAATATAAGAACTTTGGTACATTATTTACATTAAATCGGACGAATATATGTATATCAATATATCAATATATATAAAAATGAATTGCTGTTCGTTAGTTTCGCTAAAACGCGAGAACGGCTGAACGGATTTTTCTTATCTTAGTCTTGAAATGTTCGTGGAGCTTCAGGGAAGGTTTGAAAGGTGAGAAGAGATCGAACAAAAGCCGGAAAATATCTATAAAGGTGACATTTATATTTCCCATAAAAATGTTTTCTAAATAAAATGTAGAATCATACATTCAATTTGCTTTTTTGTCAGAATTTTTTTTTAAGTTTGATAAATTTTAAGTTTTGTCACAAATTAAGTTTCTGAAAGGATGAAATTTCGATTATCAATATGTGCGCGAGAACTTTCTTTACTGTTGTGATCCTTTGAGATAGTGACTCTGTGATAGTTACACTATTGTTCAGTAAACGCGTAATTTTGTCATTAATTAATAACGTTAAAATGCCGAGGAGAATACGACCTGTCTTAGGTCGCCCATAGAATGCAAGTACATTTTGAGACTAATGCAAGGATGGAAAATCAGAAGAGATTCTGAATCGAGTTCGTGTCCATTAAGGGTATTCTGAAATAATAATAATAGGAACATGTTGTTCCTTAAAGAACATGAAATGTTGTTATGCCACGGGATATATCAAATCAAGCGGTTATATGTCTAATCGTTGTTCAATATCTTTGAACTTATAAACAGAACACCTCGCACATATCCGACACCAAAAATTTTTAAAAATCTATCATTTGCAAAAATCTATCATTAAGCTCAGCTGGAAAGAGAACAACAAACAAAAAAACCAGCAATTTTATAAAAATTAGCGGTGACGTAGCGATTCGAAGGTTATACGAAAACCTCGGACGGAGGTTCGAATACTCAGGTTGGAAAACGGGAGTAAGAATTTCAACATACCGAAAATTTAACTGAAAATAATTATGACGCTTTTTTAACGTTAAGCTGTAATGAAAAATTCCTAGAATGATGTTTTTTATTCACAGGAATTCGTTATGCCTAATTATAATCAACTCTATTAGGAAATTCGGTCAATGTCTTTATAATGCTCTATAATAAATGGGGTATTATGCTATATAGATGCTATATAAAAACTAGGACCTAAGTAGATATTTTTCGCAAAAATGTGTCTCCCCCAATATCCCGGAATGAACTATTTTAACTACAACAATGGGAATGGAGACATATTAATTTTTGGTAAGAAGGTTTTACACAACATGAGAAATTATGGGGGATACCATTATATGGGTGCAACCCGCAAACTTGGACCAATATTGATGATTCTTTGTAAGGAGATTTTGGACTCACCAAATAAAACAACTAATTACAGCTGATTAGGTTGAAAAACGTGCCCGAATCCCCAAAGCTTTCTATTATGTGGAGTTCCATTATATGGAGGTCAATTTTTTCGGGTAGCCTCCATATAAGGGTACCGCCAATTTTGGATATTTTGGGTTCTTGAGCGCGTTTTTCAACCGAATTCGCTGCAATTTGGTATTTTGTAGTCGTATATGGTAACAAATCTCCCTACTAACAATTTTTAATATTCGCACCCTTTTTGGCGTAGTCCCCATATAACCCACTTTTTTATACCCTCCACCATAGTATGGAGGGAATATTAATTTTGTTTTTCCGTTTGTAACTCATCGAAATAATCATTTGCGACCCTATAATGTATATATATTCTTGATCAGCGTAAAATTCTATGACGATGTAGCCATGTCCGTCTGTCTGTCCGTCTTGTGTAATCAATCTAGCGTCTAAACGAATTGAGATAGATCACCAAAATTTTGCATAGAGTCGTCTTTTGTCTGCAGGCAGGTCAAGTTCGAAAATGGGCTTTATCGGTCTACGTTTAGGCATACCTCCCATATAAGGGTATCCCCAAACTTTCGGTATTTTGGGGTTCTTGAGCGTGTTTTTCAACCGAATTGGCTGAAATTTGCTACATTGAGTTCTTATTGGGTACTAAATGTCTCCACAAAAAATTATAATATAGGTCCACTTTTTCTGGTAGCCCCCATATAACGTTACCTCCTAATTTTCAGTATTTTGGGGGTTTTGGTCGTATTTTTCCACCGATGTGGCTGTAATTTAGTACTTTGAGTTCTTAAAAGATTCCAAACCACTCCACAAGGGTACCCCCAATTTTCGGCATTTTGGGGTTCTTGAGAGCGTTTATCAACCGAATTCGCTGAAATTTGGTACATTGGGTTCTTGTTGGGTACCAAATATCTCCACTAAAATTTATAAATATAAGTCAATTTTTTCTGGTAGCCCCCATATAAAGGTACCCCATAATTTCGGCATTTTGAGGTTCTTGAGCGCGTTTTTCAACTGAATTCGCTGAAATTTGGTACATTGGGTTCTTGTTGGGTACCAAATATCTCCACTAAAATTTATAAATATAAGTCAATTTTTTTCTGGTAGCCCCCATATAAAGGTACCCCAAAATTTCGGCATTTTGAGGTTCTTGAGCGCGTTTTTCAACCGAAATCACTGAAATTTAGTATTTTGTGGCCGTATATGGAAACAAATCTCCCTACCAAAATTTATTAATAGTCAACCCCTTTTAGGCGTAGTCCCCATGTATCCCCATTTTTTTATATTAATATAATTATCTGATTTTTCCGCGTTTTGGGTTTGGTTCTAACACTCTGTTTTAATCATTTAACCTGTGAAGGATATCGAGATAAAAAACTAGAACGTATGGTTCGATAATGAACTATATGTGAACTATAGCCCGCATTTAGGCTTAGCCGTAGCCCCTGTGTGGGAGGTTCCAGAAGGCATGGACCGATATTCCCCAAATTCGGACTTGAACTAAGTTTGGAAGACATAATAAGATGGGATGAAACATGGCGTCTAGAACCAATATTTCGATGAGGCACACCGTGTGAAAGTGGTATAATTTTCTATTAAAAATTATTGTTTACATAATCGGTTTATAGAAATGTCGGTATAGGTTCATTTTTGGTATGTTCCCTATATTTTCATTTCAAGTACCTGCCAGTATATCTATGGTGGAGGGTATCCAAAGTTCGGCCCGGCCGAACTTAAAGCTTTTTAACTTGTTTTTTTTTTTAATTTTATTGACTGAAAGCAAAAAATGTCTGAAATAACATAAAATTTTAGAATAGGTTTAGATTTGTTCGAATTGGTCATCTTTGGCACGAATTGTAGCCTTCAAATGGCCTATGAAACCGTCACACGCTGACCAAATGCTGGTCTGCGGTGGCCCACACCATCACCATGGCCGGCGCTTGAGTTCTGGTGGCCAAACCAAGGTGCACATTTTCAGCTGACCTCATTGGCAAGCAAACACGATTGTTTAAAAACTTTACAAACTGGACAACGAATGTTTTCTCTTCGGAGAAAACCAAATTCGGCAGTTCAGCACTTTTGGCCAAGCGAAGCAACTTTTAGCGATTTTGAGTCTATTTTCTTTCTGTTGCCGCGTAAGTTCTTGGACTTGGATCACGCTTGAATTCCATCACGAATAACTTTTTTTCTGGAAAATTCTCACCAAAATGCTTTTGTACGCTTGTAAACAATATAATGAGTTGTCACTGGAATAATTTTTACAGCTGTCGGACGAGTGGCTTAGAAATGACACCAGTCTGAAGTTGGGTACAGTTTTTTCATCTCACCCTGTAAATAATGTGAAAGTGACGCTGTTATGCTTTGAAATCAAAATACTTGTCAAAACTTTTGAGATCACGTTTGCGCAGGTTTCGAAAACCAAGTCGCCTCTAATAATCCCAATTGGAATCCAATTGACATGAAGTCAGTCGAAAGTATATGGGCTATACCTGGACTTCTCCAAAACGCATTTACGTCATTCTACGCTCAATTTTATACGTTGTGTAAAATTTTGTGCCAATCTGGCAAACATAACATGTTTGATGCATCATTTACTTAAAACCGGATGAAAACATATATGGGCAATATTGCCAATTTTTTAATATTCCATTTTCAAAAATCAGCTTTTTTGTTTTTGTGGCACATCAATGATTTTTGGTACACATATAGAGAAAAATGTTCTGACTCCGAAACCGTTCGCGATCAAATATTTGGTTGATGCGCGCAAAAGTTATCGAGGTTTTAATTTTGGGCATAAGAAAAAAATCTTAAAATTACGCCGTTTATTATATTGACCAAAAACGTTGATATATATCTTCCTCCGTAAAATAAGAATATGAATATATTATAATAATCACGATAAAGTTGCACACCTTCGCGAAATATGAGATAAATAAAAAATATAGCAGATTACATCAATATTTTCATTATATTAATGACATACACAAACCTAAAAATTAATTCAAAAAAATTCCATAATCTAAACACCATGATGAATCAAATGATATGAAAATCACACAAGTCCGTGTAGCGGTTTCTAAATCAAAGCGACAACAAAACAAGATATTGAGGAAAAATATGTGTTTTTGGTTCGAAAAAATAATGTCATCATATTTATTTTTTTAATTGTGTACAAGAAATATCAGAAAAAAATGTTGGGGTTATTCTGCTATTTTACCCGAATTTCGCCGAAAAATTGACATATATAATAATAATCACTTTTTGTGTATAAGTATACGCCTTGCGGATTATATCAATACCCTTCCGATAAATCTTAGAATTCTATAAATAGGAATAAATCTTAAAATAAAATAATATTATGAAATATACATTTTAAATTGCGTGTAAATCGCATAATTCTCATAATCATTTGATGCGCATGCGGTTTCCAGGAAGTACTGAAGTTTATCTTCCAATCCATATATATTTTGCGAAATTTCATTTGACGGCTAAGATGTGCCACACGTTACATTGAAGTACCCAAAAAATCGTAAAACGCGAATAATTTCCGTAAACTCCATATGCCATTAACGCGCATCCGATTTCGGTGTGCACCCTAAAAAAATACATCGATCTATACCATTTCAATGTGGTCCATTAAGAACCAGGGATGTGCCAGTTCACACAATTTTTGAGATAAATTGCGTCTAAATCGCATAATTCTCAAAATCATTTGATGCGCATGCAGTTTCCAGGAAGTACTGAAGTTTATCTTCCAATCCATATATATTTTGCGAAATTTCATTTAACGGCTAAGATGTGCCACACGTTACATTGAAGTACCCAAAAAATCATAAAACGCGAATAATTTCCGAAAACTCCATATGCCATTAACGCGCATCCGATTTCGGTGTGCACCCTAAAAAAATACATCGATCTATACCATTTCAATGTGGTCCATTAAGAACTATTGATGTATTGATGTATTGATGAACTTTTTAAAGTTCTCTTTTCGAAAAAGATCAAAATCTGTATGAGGTTATTTATTGAAGCGGAAATGATACACAGAAAACGCAAATAAATCCGCGATATTTTCAAAAACATTTTTTGTCAAATTTCGTGTTTTTGGAAGGTCAGTTCCCGCCGTTCTAGTAGATAGATTTTCACGAAGAAGATTTTATATCATCCGAAACGTAAAAAACCTTATTGATCGCTGGTACCCATATCATTCAGTTGACAGATCTAAAAATTTGGCCCGAAAAATAGGTTTTTTAGAAATTTGATCGCACAAAATTTTCACCATCGGATGAGTATTACTCTGAAGCTGTGCATACTACATACACAAAATACATATCAAATTACGCAGATTCGCGTCTACAATAATCTTATAATCGAATTTTATAAATTCCTGTTTGCGTATTAAAGCTAGAAGTAAAATTACAAATACACTCAAAATCGAGCTTCAAAATGTCAGAATCATTTAAAGGTAGATGCAGTTAAAATTTTGAAAAATGATACATAATGGGCGTAGTCCCCATTTTGTTGGCTTCTAGTTTTATTTTGACACGAAGACCGTGCAATGAGTTGCTTAGCCACAAATCGATGGAGAACATAAAAAACTGGTTCGCCTCAACCTGTTTTTACACATTTTTATACCCTTCACCACACTGTGGTACAGGGTATTATGTCTTTGTGCATATCTTTGTAACAAGCAAAAGGAAACGAGATAGACCCATGGTTCCTTTTGAGAATATGCATAGAATCACTTTCTAAGTCGATTTATGCATGTCCGTCCGTCCGTCTGTCTGTCCATGTATTTTTGTGAGCAAAGTACAGGTCGCATTTATAATCCGAATTGGATGAAATTTGGCACAGGTCATTTATTCGGCCCAAGGACGAACCCTATTGAAATTGGGAAAAATCGGTTCAGATTTAGATATAACTCCCATATATATATTTAACCGATTTAATGTAAACGGTCCCTATATATCTTTCGATTTGCACGAAATTTGGTACAGCCTAATCATTTAAGTCTAGAATGATGTCTGCCAAGTTTCGTGAAAATCGGTCCAGATTTAGATATAGCTCCCATATATAGTTTCGTCCGATTTCATGTAAATGGTGCCCCAAAGTCCCTATATATCTCTTGATTTGCACGAAATTTAGCATAACGTACTGAATTAAGCCTAGAGTGATGTCTGCCAAGTTTCGAGAAAATCGGTCCAGATTTAGATATAGCTCCCATATATAGTTTCGTCCGATTTCATGTAAATGATGCCCCAAAGTCCCTATATAGCTTTCGATTTGCACGAAATTTGGCAAAACGTACTGTGTTGAGCCTAGAATTATGTCTGCCCAGTTTCGAGAAAATCGGTCCAGATTTAGATATAGCTCCCATATATAGTTTCGTCCGATTTCATGTAAATGGTGCCCCAAAGTCCCTATATATCTTTCGATTTGCGCGAAATTTGGCATAACGTACTGAAATTAGCCTAGAGTGATGTTTGCCAAGTTTCGAGAAAATCGGTCCAGATTTAGATATAGGTCCCATATATAGTTTCGTCCGATTTCATGTAAATGGTGCCCCAAAGTCCCTATATATCTTTTGATTTGACCGAATTTGGCATTACGCACTGAATTAAGCCTAGAGTGATGTCTGCCAAGTTTCGAGAAATTCGGTCCAGATTTAGGTATAGCTCTCATATATAGTTTTGTGCGATTTCATGTAAATGGTGCCCCAAAGTCCCTATATATCTTTCGATTTACACGAAATTTGGCATAACGCACTGAATTAAGCCTAGAGTGAAGTCTGCCAAGTTTCGTGAAAATCGGCGAACCCTATTGAAATTGGGAAAAATCGGTTCAGATATAGATATAACTCCCATATATATATTTCACCGATTTAATGTAAAATTTGGTACAGCCTAAGCATTTAGGTCTAGAATGATGTCTGCCAAGTTTCGTGAAAATCGGTCCAGATTGAGATATAGCTCCCTTATATAGTTTCGTCCGATTTCATGTAAATGGTGCCCCAAAGTCCCTCTATATCTTTTGATTTGCACGAAATTTGGCATAACGTATTGAATTAAGCCTATGGTGATGTCTGCCAAGTTTCGTGAAAATCGGTCCAGTTTTAGATATAGCTCCCATATATAGTTTCGTCCGATTTCATGTAAATGGTGCCCCAAAGTCCCTTAATGTCTTTTGATTTGCACGAAATTTCGTATAACGTACTGAATTGAGTCTAGAATGATGTCTGCCAAGTTTCGTGATATATATATTTATTTAACCGATTTATATATTTAACCGATTTAATGTAAACGGTCCCTATATATCTTTCGATTTGCACGAAGTTTGGTACAGCCTAATCATTTAAGTCTAGAATGATGTCTGCCAAGTTTCGTGAAAATCGGTCCAGATTTAGATATAGCTCCCATATATAGTTTCGTCCGATTTCATGTAAATGGTGCACCAAAGTCCCTATATATCTTTCGATTTGCACGAAATTTGGCATAACGTACTGAATTGAGCTTAAAGTGATGTCTGCCTTGTTTCGTGAAAATCGGTCCAGATTTAGATATAGCTCCCTTTTATTATAGATTGATTTTAAGTAATTGACGCACCAAGGAACAAATAGGTTGATAGTAAAGTTCTGAAATTAGTATAACTTAACCTGTGACAGGTTTGTTTGAAATCGCTTAATATTTGTATAGATCTTCCATATATATTTTCGCCCAATTTCAAGTAAATTGGGCATCATACTCCTCATGTTAGTCAGAACAAATTTTTGGTGTTCGGGTCATAAATTTTTGGTGGTGACCATAATTAAAATGTCATAGCTATCAGGTAATACTAAACTATATATCTAGAACCAATTTTTATACCCTCCACCAAAGTATGGAGGGTATATTAGTTTTGTTTTTCCGTTTGTAACGCATCGAAATTATCATTTCCGACCCTATAAAGTATATATATTCTTGATCAGCTTAAAATTCTATGACGATCTAACCATATCCGTCTGTCTGTTGTAATCACTCTAGCGTCTAAACGAATTGAGATAGAACGCCAAAATTTTGCACAGAGTCGTCTTTTGTCTGCAGGCAGGTCAAGTTCAAAGATGGGCTATATCGGTCCACGTTTAGGCATAGCTCCCATATAAGGGTACCCCCCAATTTCGGGGTCTTGAGCGTGTTTTTCAACCGAATTCGCTGAAATTTGGTGCTATGAGTTCTTATTAGGTACCAAATCGCCCTACTAAAAATTATAAATATAGGTCAATTTTTTCTGGTACCCCCCATATAACGGTACCCCTCAATTTTCGGTATTTTAGGGTTCTTGAGCGCGTTTTTCAACCGAATTCCCTGAAATTTGCTACATTGGGTTCTTATTGGGTACTAAATGTCTCCACAGAAAATTATAAATATAGGTCCACTTTTTCTGGTAGCCCCCATATAACGGTACCTCCTAATTTTTAATATTTTGGGGATTTTGATCGTATTTTTCCGCCGAATTAGCTGTAATTTTGTATTTTGAGTTCTTAATAGGTCCCAAATCTCTCCACAAAAAATTATGAATATAGGTCCATTTTTTCGGATAGCCCCCATATAAGGGTACCCCCAATTTTCGGTATTTTAGGGTTCTTGAACGCGTTATTCAACCGAATTTGCTGTAATTTTGTATTTTGAGTTCTTAATAGGTCCCAAATCTCTCCACAAAAAATTATGAATATAGGTCCATTTTTTCGGATAGCCCCCATATAAAGGTACCCCTCAATTTCGGTATTTTAGGGTTCTTGAACGCGTTATTCAACCGAATTTGCTGCAAATTGGTATTTTGTAGTCGTATATGGTACCAAATCTCCCTACCAAAAATTGTTAATATTCGCCCCCATTTTGGGGTAGTCCCCATATAAACCCTTTTTTTATAATAAAATGGTTATCTGATTTGTTCCGCGTTTTGAGTTTTGTTCTAAGACTCTGATGTAATAATTTCACCTGCGGAGGATATCGTGATAAAAAAGTAGAGCGTAACGTTCGAGAATGAACTATAATCCGCTTTTGGACCTTGTCCGTGTATGGAGGTTCCAGAAGAAGTGGACCGATATTCCCCATCTTCGAATTTGAACTAAGATTGGAAGAAATAATAAGATGGACAAAGTTTGGATGAAAACTAAATTTTTTGTAACGGATTTAGTCCAAAGAAACATGGGGTGTAGAACCAATATTTCGATTAGCCACAGTATATAATTATCCATTAAAAATTAATGATTTTTTTATTATGGTTTACATAATCCATTTTTAGAAATGTCGGTATAGGTCCACTTTTTGGTATGCTTCCTATATTTTCATTTCTAGTACCTGTCAGTATATCTATGGTGGAGGGTATCCAAAGTTCGGCCCGGCCTTAACGCTTTTCCTTTACGCTTTTTCACTTGTTAACACTGTCAACTTCTCCGCTTAATTTTCATCAGTATTATATATACGGCTTACAATGCAAAAGTCTTTGTCCATTGCTCTTATTCTTTGGTCATAAATGTGGACTCTAGGGCGACCAGAAAACGAAAGAATTAATTGTTTTTTAACTATTTCAACAGCTAAATATAATAAATATAATACAAATGGGACCAAAATTTCGTTGAGTTACAAACTCTTGGGTCACACAAACTTATAACATCTTCACATAAATGATTTTTTAGGATTATGAAATTGTTAGCACTTTCCTAAAGTTTTTAGAATTTTTTTGAAACAAAATCTAGAACATCTGTAATCCAAACCTTCCCTGCACTTGCTCTATATAACAATAATTGGAAAATTTGTGCTCTAGATCGGTTCAAAAAAAAAAATGGATCAGAGTAATAATTAAGAGACAATATTTTAACTGGAAATTAAAAAAAAGATACCTGAAAGACGCAAGGACACAGTTATATGGGGGATACCCTGTAACTGCAGTCAATATTAATATTCTTTTGTGGGGAGGTTGTCTATACATTGAAGATGTCAAAACATGGAACAATATACCCCATTTGCAATACCAATCATCCTAGTAGTACTAGAATTGATTGTGCAAAATGTCAGTGCTCGATATTCAATATTGGGATACTTTATAAGGAATATGGAAATTGTGGAAAACATATTTTTTATGCCAATGTAATTGTAAATTTTCGACACTATGTATTAAAAATCTCATATGTATTCAGATGCCCTGGAAATGGCACACAATTACAATATGTCATTGGGCTCATTGGTGTATTTATGGCTGGCTACATATCCGCTGTTGATTATAACTGAACCGGATATTATCCGTGATATTTTCACATCGCCGTGTTGTACGAATAAAGGCGTACTCTATAAACCTCTTAGCAACGTTGGAAAAGGCCTGATTTCTTCCGAAGGTACCTAGAAAAAGTAGAAATTATAAAATATATATATATTAACCAGAATAAAATTTAAGATCCAGAATGGAGCGTTCATAGAAAACATTTGAATCCTGCGTTTAGTTTTAAAATGTTACTGAGTTATATGCCGATCTTTAATGAGGAGGTGAATAAGGTTGTAGAGCTGTTCAAAGAAATCGATGAATGTCCGGATGTGATAACTTTAATGCAAGATTTAAACTTGAGGATGGCCATAAGTGAGTTAATATTCTCTATTTCATTATTTTTTAATTAATTTTTTTGTGTGGAATTTGCAGGAACAACAATAGGAGTTAATGTGGCCCATGAGATTGAAAATGGAATCAATATGGGTCTTTTAAAAACCTTTCTTTGGTATGACAAAATGATTGATTATTTCAACTGAAATATTTAATATCTGGAAATTTTCTTAGTGTGGTGAAGAATGTAACTCAAATGGTGCTTTCCCCATGGTTGACTAATAATTTGATTCGGAAGTTGGCCGGTGTATACGAACCATACCACTCCTGCAAAGCAGAAAATCGCGAATTTGTTAGAAAGGTGAGTGTTAAGCCGGCACTGTGGAATATTATAACCAAAAGGATAATCGTGTGTAGCTGTATAAATTAAAAAAAACTGTGTATACAAATTAATTAATTTTACAGATTATAAGCCACAAATTAAATGGAGATGGTGATGCTGCTAATATGATGCAAGAAGATTCTACAAATTCGAATATTTTTATTGATCAAACCATTGATCTTCTGAGAAAGAATATATTTACAGTGCAGGATGTGGAAGACGAATCAGGTACAATTATATTAGCGGTAAGATATTTTCCATCAGAATTCAATTCCACTGCTAATGCTATATTAATTTGAAGGCGTTTGAGACGACGGCGAATACTATTGGATGTGTTCTTATTTTGCTAGCGATGTTCCCCGAATATCAACAAAAAGTCTACGAGGAACTATTGGTCATATTTCCAGATGGAGGAGATTTTAACGTGACCTATGCGAATACCCAAGATATGACCTATATGGATATGGTTATTAATGAATCTCTGCGTCTAATACCACCAGTATCTATCGTAGGACGTGAAAATACACAAGACGTCGAGCTATCCAATGGAATAGTTGTACCAGCTGGAGTACAATTTCTTATTAATATTTTCACCTTGCATAGACGTAAGGATTTGTGGGGACCCAAAGCCGACCAATTTTATCCTGAACATTTTTTGCCTAGTAACATGGAAGGCAAACATCCGTATGCATTTATTCCCTTTACTAAGGGAATTCGAAACTGTATAGGTAGGATGGTAATGATGTAGATGAAAAAGATTTATTTTTATGCTAGTTTACTTTTTTATTTATAACGCAGGATGGAAATATGGTCTTATGTCTGCGAAAGTAGCCTTAGCAAAGTTATTAAGGAATTTCAAGTTTTCCACCGATTTCCAATATGCTGATTTGGAATTCGATTATTCAATTGTGCTGAAACTAAGGCGTACTCCCGTTTTGAGAATTGAAAATAGATAATATAGAAAGATTAGACACACATGAGTACTCAATATGGTACTGCGAGAGAAGGTATAAACATATCTATGGGTCGCAAATAAAGTGATATACAAAATATGTATTTGAAATTAGTTCCAAATTTTTGTATTATACTATTTGTTGAGCTACTTAATTTTCAATACAAATTTTCAAATTGGTAGCGGAGTCATCTGTCAAAGCAAACTACGTTTTTAGCCGTTTCGAAACACAGAGAAAAAATATTTTAACATATGGTTGGAGAAACTATAAGCGTTGTTGCTTTTACTTGTACATGTTCGTACCACAAATTTAAATTTCAAGCACTCGAGCTGGTCATTCCGCAACGAACTAGTTCAATGGAACACTTGGCAAGCGAAAGTGTATTTCATCCATCTTTCACCTAGTAAAATAAATTGATGTCAGGTAAGTTAGAAATACTGAAAGCCATGCGAACAAAGAAAACGAATGAAATAACGAAATTTGAAGGCGTTATCATCGCATACTGAATCGTAACATACAGTTATAAGGGCAGTCAATATGGAGCTGTTATAAGAGCTGTGTTAACACCATTGAAATATTATGCCAAACATTGGAAAATTTAAACAAATGGGGAAAATTGATAGAAACTCAGGGGCCGACTATATGATACCCTTCACCACTATGGGTATATTAAAAAGATGTATCCTAACAGAAGGGTGAACTAAAACATGATTGGGTGAACTAAAATGAGTGACCTTTATCTAAATGTGAATCGGCGAAAATATATAAGAGAGCTATATCTAAATCTGAACCGATTTTCATGAAATTTTACACACATCATTCTGCACTTAATTCACTACGCTATGCCAAATTTCGTGGAAATCGAAAAATAATTTAAGGATTCTGGTGAACCACTTACATTAAATCGGTCGAAAATATATATGGGAGCTATATCTAAATCTGAACCGATTTTCAAGAAATTTTACACACATCATTCTAGACTAAAGTCAGTACGCTATGCTAAATTTTGTGGAAATCAAAAGATATATAGGGACTTTGGTACACCATTATCATTAAATCGGGAGAAAATATATGTGAGAGCTATATCTAAATCTGAACCGATTTTCAAGAAACACCATTCTGTACTTAATTCAGTACGCTATGCCAAATTTCGTGGAAATCGAAAGATATATAGGGACTTTGGTGAACCATTTACATTTAATCGGCGGAAAATATATATGGGAGCTATATCTAAATTTGAACCGATTTTCAAAAAAAAAATTACACACATCATTCTGCACTTAATTCAGTACGCTATGCCAAGTTTCGTGGAAATCGATTTTTCCGAATTTCAATAGGGTTACAAACATATGCACAATGAGATAATACCCTATACCACAGTGTGCAAGATACATGAGTACTCAAGCAAGATCGGCAAATTTGTAGATAGGAATAGGAACTACACTCTAAATTATTTTTGTTGAAAATAACAATGATAATGATAGACAACAAGATGCCGCACAAAAAGTAGTAATTTTCTGTAGATTTGTTGTTGTAAGATTTTAGGCAGAAAGTGTATACAATTTTACACATGTTTCGCTGCGATTTTCAACAAAAGTAAGTACATTTATGCGTAATTTGTTGTTGTTGTAACGGTTTGGCTGGAACCATGTGCTTTTCCTGTAGATGTAGTAGAGGTATTAATAATGGGTTCATTAGTGTGTGGAAAGTGTGCGGGATTTGTGTAATGATGGGATATGGGTATTGTGGTTATGGTGGTGTGTGGGTTATTGGGCTATGTGTGTGCATGTGTAGATGTTAGGATATATAGCCAGATCTAAGTAGAGCTAGAGTTGTTCTAGTGTATCTGGGAAGGAGCTTTTCGGAGTCACTGATTGCTGGGGGATGTTCATTAAGGACTTTATTTAGGCAGTATCCGTCGACGGCTTGATTGACCGCTCGAGTGTGCAGCTGTTTCAGACCTGCAGCTAACGACATCTTGACACATCCGGTAGCAATCCTTACAGCACTATTTTGGAGGCGCAACCTTCAGGCCTTTGGGTGTCGCTCAGTACTGAGCGACTAATGGCTTTGTACGTCATGATGAGCGTCTCTTTATCCTTTCCCCAGGAGGTACATGTCAGAGCTTTCAGGACTTTGTTTTTGTTGCGGACTTTCCCTTTGACATAGGCGACGTCCTTGGTGAAGTTAAGCAGGTTATCAAAAACTACTCCCATTATCTAGGGATGTTGAACTGTTGGAATTCTTCGGTCATCGACTATGATATTAAGCTCTGTCCAGGAGGTAAATAACGTCGCAGTAGATTTGGACGGGTATATAATTAGTTTCCTTTCCTTCATGAATGCTGAAATGGTGGCGAGGTAGTTATTGATTTTCGCACTTACGTCATCAATGTCGACTCCAGACGACATGATGGTACAGTCATCTGCGTAGGAAACAATTTTAACATCGGGAGGTGGGGCAGGAAGCGTCGCAAGATATAGATTAAAAAGCAGTGGAGATAGTACTCCTCCCTGCGGGACGCCCATTTTAATCTTGCGGTATTTAGATATCCGACCTCTGAACTCCACATATGCCTGTCTGCCATAGAGATAGTTACCAAGGCAATGTGGAGTTCATGATATCACTGAGCAAAATCGAGTGGTCCACTGTGTCAAACGCTTTTGATAGGTCTAACGCAGCGAACACAGTCGGCGCTGACGGTCGATTTTGGTTGAGACCGTTTGTAATGTATGTTGTGATATCATTTAGCGCCGTTGTAGTACTGCGTGCTTTGCGGAATCCGTGTTGGTGGTCAGCTAAATGAAGATGTTCGATCATGGTCGGCAGTAATAGTGCTTCCAAAACTTTAGCTACAGGTGATAAGAGAGATAGGGCGGAATGATTCTCCTAGATGAGCTGATTTTTCTGGTTTTGGAAGTGGGATTATTCTGGCAACCTTCCAGATCTCTGGGACTACTAGTGAGTTTACCAATTGAGATAGGATTGCTGCCAGATAATCCAAAGCTATTGGGCCGAAATGTTTTAGCATGACCATAGAGATGCCAACCAGACAATAGGCTTTAGAAGCTTTTGCCTTCGATATTGTGGCCTGAACTTCTCGAGGTAGCTCTGAAGGTCCGGTTCTGCGAGGGTAGGATGTGCATTGAATTGCTGGCAGAATTTGTTAGCACATTTTTTGGCATCAGTTTGTTGGATGCAAACCATCTTCGCAGTTATTTAGGTGTTCTACCCATTTTTCACGACGGTGCTGGTTGATAAGGGAGTTAACTTCTTCCGTCAGGGTAGCAATCCTAGGGTCATCCGGACAGGTTTGGCGTAGTTAGTCTCTCTGATCTGCAATTCTTGCAACTGCCGTGGGATAACCTAGTCTACGTGTGGGAATTCTGCCTGCTGGGAATGTCGCTTGGCCGCCTGAGTGATGATGTCCCTCAATATTCTCTCTCCCTTTCTGGCACATGAGGGTGGCGGCTATTGACTGATTGCATTGTCAACATCATTTGTGAAACCATGCCAGTTGGCTTTGCCATAATTTAGAAATGTGCGCATATCCGGCTCCATAAAGTCGCTAAGCTTCTCCACGGTGATCACTATAGGGATGTGTTTGCCAGGATATTGTGCATATAAGCCACGAGCTAACGATGGTTATGTCAGGGGAGCTGGAACAGTTGGCCACTATTCTCCTGCGGTAGCATTCATTTATTGCAGCGAATTCCGAATCGTCTATATGGTCTGCAATGCTTAGCCCACGATGGTCTTGGGCTAGTTCTGAAAACCATGTTTCATGGTGGGCATTAAAATCGCCAATGACCATTCTGCTATCACCTACCAACAGGTGTTCAATGGGGGGTTGATAGCTGGGCCCGATGCTGTTTACTGGCGGAATGTATACATTGACGATCTCCACTTCATTGTCTTCTTTTTGAATAGAGATGCCTATGTTCTCAAGGAATTCGTCATTAAGATTGGGTGGAAGGGTCATGAGACGGTAGCTGACATTACGATTTATAATGAAAGCCAGTCCTCCTCCACGACTCCTCTGCCTGTCCTGTCTTATAATGATATAATTCCCATGAGAACTAAGTCGTATCTCGCCCGTAAGTTTTGTCTCCTGGATGGCAGCTATATTGATGTTATTAACATGCATGAAATTGGTGATCTCCACAATTTTGTTTTTAAGGCCATTACAGTTTAACTGCAAGATCTTAAAATTGTGGAGACCATCAAATCCATACTGTTGTTGCTGCATTTTTCTTACGGGCGTGCCCTGATTGGTTTGTGGCGGAGATGGCATTGACACAACAGAAGCTCTGGAATGTGCGTTTGAGCTACGTCCTGATGGAGAGCTTGGAGGACTGGACGCTGTTGTGGATGTCGACGTTGATGTTAGTCGCTGTAGTTGAGGTGTTTTGGTTGGAGTTGGCTCAACAATCTGCTACACATTGGGTTGTTCACTCTCTATGCGACCGCAAGTTTGTGCAACGTCGCATGTGACACCAGTTATTGCATCTGTTGCACCGGACAGATGTAGTATTTCTGCTAATGATTTGGTTGCAGACCGAGCAACGCCAAATGTTGGGTGTTGCAGCGGCGTTGCTGGAAGAATGAAGTTGAGCAGCTGCAGACGGAGAACTTGTTTGTGCACACCAGCTCGCCACAAAATTGTTTGACCAGTCTCTGTGACTAGCCATAGGTTACATTGCACCTGGACAAGATTGCGCGTGATCCGTGAACAGAACGTGACCTCGGTGGAAGTGGGGCCCGGGTTCTGCTCGATGCTAATAATTATTAATAGGATATTGAGCAAATCGGCTGACATGGTTTGCTCACCTGTGGCGAAAACAGATGGTTTGAACAGCTGTCGCTGAGTTGACAATCCTTGGTGGGGCGTTGCCCGGGTCGTTCCGGAGCGTAGATCCGATCGTCGTGGGAACGTGCGTAATTTGTAGTTGTTTTAAATGAAATGCTTTATTGATATAATAAAAAAATATTTTATTAAATACAAAAAATCTTATTTCATTCAAATTAAGGATAATAAACTTAAAAAAATACATTTTAATTCCAATTTTGAAGTAAACGTTCAAACAAATTACCTTTTTTGCTGTTGGGTACTATACTGCTATTCCAGCCATACATATGAAATGCATTGTCCTTCATCATCATATGGAAACTCAAAGGTTGGCCGAATCGTTTTCCCGTTTTGTATCCTCTACTGTTTTCCAAACTATAAAAAATCCTGATCTTTAGTAAATCAATTAAATGGGGGATCAGATTAGAGTAGTACCTTAAATTCTTTTTATGGCAGTGTAAATTGTGTTGGCACCTTGTTAAATACCAGTTCTCTAAAATGTTTTAGCGGTAGGAATACGTTCGGCATCAATGATGTATGAAGTATCAGCTGTTTTGCTAAGATATCTATTTCTTTGATTTCTGATTGATTCAATTTTTTACAAATTATATACATAAATACAATAAACTTTTCACAAACATTACTAGCATTAATTTTTTCCTCTTTAGTAGATAAAAATACACAAAATTTCCACTTAAATAATTGTTTCTGTTTACTCTAAAACAGCACAAAGAACTAAGCGTCATCAAGAGTTTTTGCGTTTAGTTTTCTTCTTTGAGTTATGTGTTCAATTTAATGCACATTGCGTTCAATTAATACTTCTTGGTATTATTTTTGCCTAAAATTAAGCATTTATACACATTACACAATATTTTATTGAATACTAGCACACCCCGCAAACGTTGTTTTGCCGTATCAGAGTTTAATCAATTTAGGTTTGGAATAAAATAACGAATTCTCGAAAAATATATTTTAGTAACAATTGACCATTTAATTTATGTCAAATTTCTAATATAAAAACCAGTAAGGAAAGCAATAAAATCGGACTGAGGCGAATTTGGTCCACCATTTATTTTAAATTGATGGAAATATATATGGGAGCTATATCTAAACCTGAACCGGTTTTCACTAAACTTTGCTCACATCATTCTAGATTCAATTCAGTACGCTATGCCAAATTTCGTGCAAATCGAATGTAAAACAGGGACATTGGTGCACCATTAACATAAAATCGGACGAAAATATATACAGGAACAATATTTAAATATGGACCGATTTTTATGAAACTTTGCTCATACCATTCCAGACTTAATTCAGTACGCTGTGCCAAATTTCGTGCAAATCGAATGATATATAGGGACATTGGTGCACCATCTACTGAAAATCGAACGAAATCATATATGTGATCTATATCTATATCTGAACCGATTTCTCCGAAATTCAATAGGCTTCGTCCTTAAGCCAAAAAAGTGGCCTATGACAAATTTCATCCAATTCGGATCATAAATGCAACCTGTAATTTGTTCACAAAAATACATGGACGGACGGACATGCATAAATCATTAGGCTATACCAAATTTCGTGCAAATCGAAAGATATATAGAGACCGTTTACATTAAATCGGTTAAATATATATATGGGAGCTATATCTAAATCTGAACCGATTTTTCCCAATTTCAATAGGATTCGTCCTTGGGCCGAAGAAGTGACCAATTCCAAATTTCATCAATTCGGATCATAAATGCGACCTGTACTTTGTTCACAATTTAACATGCACAGACAGACGGACGGACGCACATGCATAAATCGACTTAAAAAGTGATTCTATGCAAAATCTCAAAAGGAATCATGTGTCTATCTCGTTTCCTTTTGCCTGTTACAAACATATGCACAAAGACATAATACCCTGTACCACAGAGTGGTGAAGGGTATAAAAATACATTTTGCAACAAAGTGTTTCAATAGTAATTGCCGAAAAAAAATATAAAAATCCAAAAGGGCAACTTGTGCCTTAATAAAGTTATGAAAGTAACATTTAAGAGAATGTCCAATTGGAAAATAATTAATATGAAGTAACAATATAGGTTAACTTTTTATACCCTCCACCATAGTATGGAGGGTATATTAATTTTGTTTTTCCGTTTGTAACTCATCGAAATAATCATTTCCGACCCTATAACGTATATATATATTCTTGATCAGCGTAAAATTCTGTTACGATATAGCCATGTCCGTCTGTCTGTTGTAATCACTCTAGCGTCTAAACGAATTGAGATAGAACGCCAAAATTTTCCATAGAGTCGTCTTTTGTCTGCAGGCAGGTCAAGTTCGAAGATGGGCTATAACGGTCCACGTTTAGGCATACCTCCCATATAAGGGTACCCCTAAATTTTCAGTATTTTGGTTTTCTTGAGCGTGTTTTTCAACCAAATTCGCTTAAATTTGGTAAAAGGGGCTCTTTAAGGATACCAAATTTCTCAACTAAAAATTATAACTTTAGGTCCACTTTTTCTGGTAGCCCCCCACGGTACCTCCCAATTTTCAGTTTTTGGGGGTGGGGTTTTGGCCGCATTTTTTCACCGAATTGGCTGTAATTTAGTACTTTGAGTTCTTATTGGGTATCAAATTTCTCCACAAAAAATTATAAATATAGGTCGATTTTTTCGGGTAGCCCTCATATAAGGGTACCCCCGATTTTCGGTATGTTGTGGTTCTTGAGCGCGTTTTTCAACCGAATTCGCTGAAATTTGGTACTTTAAGTTCTTATTACGTAGCAAATATCTCCACAAAAAAATATAAATATAGGTCCATTTTTTCGGATAGCCCCATATAAGGGTACCCCCAATTTTCGGTATTTTGGGGTTCTTGAGCGCGTTTTTCAATCGAATTTGCTGCAATTTTGTATTTTGTAGTCGTAGATGGTAACAAATCTCCCTACCAAAAATTTTTAACATTCGCCTCCTTTTTGGGGTAGTCCCCAAATAAACCCCCTTTTTATACCCTCCACCATAGTATGGTGGGTATATTAATTTTGTTTTTCCGTTTGTAACTCATCGAAATATTCATTTCCCACCCTATAAAGTATATATTTTTGATCAGTGTAAAATTTTAAGACGATATAGCCAAGTCCGTCAGTCCGTCTGTTGTAATCACGTTATCTTCCTATGAAATTGAGATAGGGTTTTGAAATTTTGCATAGGTTTTTGTTTTGTCTGCAGGCAGGTCAAGTTCGAAGATGGGATATAACGATCCGCGTTTAGGCATAGCTCCCAAATAACCGTGCCCCCCAATTTTCGGTATTTTGGGGTTCTTGAGCGCGCTTTTCAACCGAATTCGCTGCAATTTGGTATTTTGTAGTCATTTATGGTAACAAATCTCTCTTCCAAAAAATTTTAATATTCGCGCTCTTTTTATACCCTCCACCATAGTATGGAGGGTATATTAATTTTGTCATTCCGTTTGTAACTCATCGAAATAATCATTTTCCACCCTATAAAATATATATATTCTTGATCAGCCTAAAATTCTATGATATAGCCATGTCCGTCTATCTGTCTGTTGTAATCACTCTTGCGTCTAAACGAATTGAAATAGATCGCCATAATTTTGCATACAGTCTGCAGGCAGGTCGAGTTCGAAGATAGGCTTTATCGGTCCACGTTTAGGCGTAGCTCCCATATAAGGGTACCACCCAATTTTCGGTATTTTGACGTTCTTGAGCGCGTTTTTCAACTGAATTCGCTGAAATTTAGTACATTGAGTTCTTATTGGGTAGCAAATCTCTCCAATAAAAATTATAAATATGGCTCCATATTTTCGGATATCCCCCATATAAGAGTATCCCTAATTTTGCGGTATTTTGGGGGGTTTGATCGCATTTTTCGACCGAATTCTCTGAAATTCGGTACTTTGAGTTATTATTGGGTAGCAAATCTCTATTCTAAAAATTATAAATTACAGTAGTTTGAGGTTTTATACTCTACCATGCGTTATAAGTCCACTTTTTAGAACTTACAGATTTTAGAAAAAATCTCCATTAAAAATTGCTGAAGTTTGTATTTGGTGTACATAATGGTTTACATAAATTGGTTTGGAGAATCATCGGTATATGCCCACTTTTTGGTATGTTCCCTATATTTTTATTTAAAGTATCTGTCTGTATATCTATGGTGGAGGGTATCCAAAGTTCGGCCCGTCAAAACTTAACGCTTTTTCACTTGTTTCATAATATATCTTTATATAATGTTTGAAAGTTGACAATATATGTGAAACTCTACATCGTTCAAGAATTTATTATTTTGAAGCATCCCTGCCATAACATGACAAATGTTGATTTTTTTTACTTATTGGTTTATCTGCATAAACCCGGCCATTCTCGTAGCTCCATAACGAAAATCTAATGATGTCGAGTTAATTGTTCTTTGTGACCAGTTGATATCGACACAACGAGAAATCACGGGGCCAGAAACTGCCATTAGCTTTAAATCAATATTAGCTCGAATGAGGCACAGGAGTTTAAAAAACAAAAATTATTGACATCGTAGTACAGTTAACACATAGTAAAATTAATTAGAATCGTATGTATTTATAATTATAGTTCAAAATAACCAATTAACACCAATAACAATTAGTATATATGTAGTTGCTTGTTTGGTAACAGATCGTCGTAAATAAGAAAATATTGTTTTCTTTTTTTTAATATTTATTAGGTTAATAATTTAATAATATTTATTGTTCGAGAATGTCAATATGATTAGATGCTTTAGTTTTTTAGGCCCTACATACAAAATGAAACAAGATCGACCCATAGTTAATTTTGAGAATATACATTGAAGCGCGTTTTGAGTATATGCATATCCGCCTCTTCGTCTGCCCACGTATTATAAAAATAAATAGATAAATAATTTGGCCCAATTCAAATTACCAAAATCGGACCAGATTTATATATAGCTCCCACATATTTCTTCTTCCGATGTTATACATGTTGTGCATCAAGTACTCAACGTGTGTCGATATCGATTTAAATCGTTGTTAGTATAATTAGTTATTAGTAACTGGGTTTGGTAAATATTAACTTTTCTTTATCGTAATTAATTTTTAAACTAATTATTAATTAACTAATTAATCATTAGAAATTTGTTAGTTACAAATTTCTAAATTTTCCACTGTAAACATTTATTTGTGGGCGTCGCTTCAATAGTTTTAAACTTGCGCTCCTCATTGCTTTAAACGGTCGGAAAATGCCGTATTGGTATATCTGTGTGATAACATTTACGAGTGCGTGGCTTTACTGATTGTGGACACGGCGAAAGTATTACGCATTAATGTTTAAAATACCAGGTCGAATGAGTTATCCCCTTTTGGGAGGGGCTATAGAACTCGCGAATATGGTTTGTGTGAAATGTGGAGTGGAAGAGACAAATAATAAGGAAACAATAATTTAATTGAGAATTCAAAAATTATCAATTATGTATTTATATATTTATTAACTTCAAGGCCAATCAATTCATAACTGAAGGACAACAAGATACACCATAATACACCACACCCAGATATACAAAAAAATATATAAAAATTGTTAAAAACAAATACAGTGATCGGATTAAACAACTAATTACCAATGAATAGTAACCCAGGAATCAAATATAACATTTTATTGATATAATGCATCGTCGTGCTGCCGTAATGGAAAATAATGTTGCTGTCGATTACTAGAAAAATTTGCTTCTTAATAGGAAAAAAAACAAATGAAAAAGCGTTTAATTCGGCCGGGCCGAACTTTGGATACCCTCCACCATAGGTATACTAACAGATACTAGCATCGAAAATAAGTGGACATATACCGAAAATTCAATGTACAAATTTCAGCAATTTTTAATCATTTTTTTCCTAAAAACCCCAGAAAGTGGTCCTATATAGACGACGCATGGTGGGGTCCAATAAAGAGCTCTCCAAAATACTGCAATTATAACCCCAGCAACTGTAACCTCTGTTATATAAAGCCATCACAAATATATACAGGTTTTATTTCTGCCTAATTGAGAACAGATATACCGCCATTTCGAAATTAATATTTTTGCATCAGAATACATTTCTTTACGCTATATATTAAAAATATCGAAAATCGGTAGGTATCATTATATGAGGGCTAGGCCTAAATGTGGACTATAGTTCAAAGTTCTCGATATCCTCCGCAGGTGAAATAATTACAACAGAGTCTTAGAACAAAATACCAAATTTAAGTTAATTCGGTTGAAAAACGCGCTCAAGAACCTCAAAATACCGAAATTTGGGGGTACCCTTATATGAGGGCTATCAGGAAAAATGGATTTATATTTATAATTTTTAGTGGAGGTATTTGGTACCCAATAAAAACCAAATGTACCAAATTTCAGCGAATTCGGATGCAAAACGCGCTCAAGAACCCCAAAATATCGAAATTTGGGGGTACCCTTATATGGGGGCCATCAGAAAAAATGGACTTATATCTATAATTTTTAGGGGAGATATTTGGTGCCCAATAAGAACCCATTCTACCAAATTACAGCGAATTCGGTTGAAAAACTAAAACAGCGAAAATTGGGGGTACCCTTATATGGGAGCTATGCCTAAAGGTGGACCGATATATCCTATCTTCGAAATTGCCTGCCTGCCTGCCTGCAGACAAAAGACAACCCTATGCAAAATTTCAGCACGCTATCTCAAATCCTTCAGAAGATAGAGTGATTAAAACAGACGGTCGGGCGGACGGATGGACAGAGGGACATGGCTAGATCATCTTAGAATTTTAATCTGATCAAGAATATAAGAATATATATACTTTATAGGGTCGGAAGTGAATATTTCGATGAGTTACAAACGGAATGACAATATTAATATACCCTCCATACTATGGTGGAGGGTATAAAAAGGGGGTTATATGTGGACGACCCCAAAAAGGGGGCGAATATTTAAAAATTTTTTGGTAGGGAGATTTGTTACCATATACGAAATTGCAGCGAATTCGGTTGAAAAACGCGCTCAAGAACCCCAAAATACCGAATGTTGTGGGTAACCTTATATGGGGGCTATCCGAAAAAATGAACCTTTATCTATAATTTTTTTGTGGAGAAATTTGGTACCTATTAAAAACTCAAATAACTAAATTACAGCCAATTTGGTGGAAAATACGAAAATTTTCACACAAAAGTCCAATAATTATTAAAAAGCATGCTTTTTACCCGATTTGATCCGATCCCCTAAAGTTTTTGGTCCATTTCCCCAAAAAGGGGGCGAATATTTAAAAATTTTATGGTAGAGAGATTTGTTACCATATACGACTACAAAATATCAAATTGCAGCGAATTCGGTTAAAACGCGCTCATGAACCCCAAAAATATCGAATATTGTGGGTAACCTTATATGGTGGCTATCCGAAAAAATGAACCTATATCTATAATTTTTTTGGGGAGAAAATTGGTACCTATCAAAAACTCAAAATACTAAATTACAGCCAATTCGGTGGAAAATACGAAAATTTTCACATAAAAGTCCAATCATTGTTAAAAAGCATGCTTTTTACCCGATTTGATCCGATCCCCTAAAGTTTTTGGTCCATTTCATCCCCTAAATATTGGTCCATAACTGTGGCTTGAATCGTGTTTACAAATTATAATGGACAGACGGACGGACTGATACATATGTCTAGATCGACTCAGCTAGCCGATATATGACGATCGATATATTTAAAGGTGGGACTAGGACCAATATTTCGCCGCGTTACAAACTCTTGGGGCTGCAAAGCTATAACACCCTGACAACATAGTTGTGTAGGGTATAATAATTAACTAATAGGTACAGGTGTATTACACAGAATATAAATACGAAATTTTTATAGTTTGCTTTAAATATTTTGTAAATCTGTTCAGATTTAAATATAGTTCCCATATATTTTCGTCCGACTTAATGTAAATGGTGTACCAAAGTCCCTATATATTTCTTTCGATTTGCACGACATTTGGCATAACGTACTGAATTAAGTCTAGATTGATGCCCCTCTCCCCTATATATGACCCACCTTACCATATGAAAAATACAGATAATCACAATTTCACTATGTATTTAAAACTACATTTATCAAGATCCCTTGGATGTGATACACACAAATAGTATGTCATTTGGCCCAATAATGTATGCATGGGTGGTTACCTATGCCGTATTGATTTTAACCAAACCGGATATTATGCGTGATATATTGACATCGCCTTGTTGTACGAATAAAAGTGTGCTCTATAAGCCGCTTCACAAAGTTGGAAAGGGACTACTTTCGTCCAATGGTAAGAAGAAAAAATATAATGTAGAAAAAATATATTAACCAGAACACAATTTAAGATCCCGAATGGAGCGTTCATAGGAAACACTTGAATCCTGCTTTCAGCTTTAATATACTACAGAGTTTTATACCGATCTTTAATGAAGAGGTGAATAAGGTTGTACAGACATTCAAAGATATCAATGAATGTGCGGATGTGATAAATTTGATGCAAGACTTGACATTGAATGAAACCCTACGTGAGTAATCGTTCTCCTTTTAATTATTTTTCAATCAAATGTTTGTTGAATTTGCAGGAACCACAATGGGAGTTAATCTTGCCCATGACTTTGAAAATGGAGCCAATATTGATCTAATAAAAAGCTATCAGTGGTATGATAACAAATTTTATTTTGTTTTTAATTGATATCGTTCTTCTAGTTTTGATTATCTTTCATGTATTAGTTTAGCTATAGGCCTTATTATTTTTATTGAAATATGTAATATCTGAAATTGTTTGTAGTATGACGAAGAATGTAACTCAAATGCTGCTTTCCCCATGGTTGACTAATGATTTGATTCGAAGGCTGTGGGGTATATACGAGCCATTCCACTCATGTAAAGAAGAAAATCACAAGTTTATTAAAAAGGTGAGTAAAAATGCAGAATGTTTCGCCAATCAAAGATGATAGTATCAATAATACTCTTATATTCCAATTACCTGGGGAAACACGATAATTAAACAATATACCAATCAATTAAATTTACAGCTCATAAGCAACAAATTAAAAAGAGATGATGACGCTGCTATTATGATGATGCAAAGAGAATCTAAAAACAGTAATATTTTCATTGATCAAGCCATTGAACTTATGAGAAAGAATATCTTTACTGTGAAGCATGTGGAAGACGAATCAGGTACAATTATCTTAGCGGTAATTTATTTTCTATCAGGAGCTAGTTCCATTACTTTTAACATGTTAATGTTATATTTATTTGAAGGCTATCGAGACATCGGCTAATACAATTGGAAATGTTTTTATTTTGATGGCAATGTTTCCCGAATATCAACACAGAGTCTACGAGGAATTGTTGACCATATTTCCAGATGGAGGAGATTTTGATGTGACATATGCGAATATTCAAGATATGACCTATTTGGATATGGTTATCAATGAATCTATGCGCATACTGACACAAATACCTTTCGTAGCACGTGAAAATTCACAGGATATTGAGTTATCCAATGGAATGGTTATACCAGCTGGAGTACAATTGTTTCTAAATATTTTCACCATGCACCGACGTAAGGATTTGTGTGGTCCTAGAGCTGACATGTTTGATCCCGACCATTTTTTGCCTTCTAACATGGAGGGCAAGCATCCGTTTGCATTTATTCCCTTTACAAAGGGAATTCGGAACTGCATAGGTAGGAAGACAATTATGTAGCTTAATTAAATCTATTCATCTATTCAATTTTATTTATTGCTCAGGGAAGAAATATGGTCTTATGTCTACAAAAATAACCTTGGCAAAGTTATTGATATGCTGATTTGGAATTTAATTATTCTGTTATACTAAAGCTAAAACATATTCCTCTTTTGAAGATTGAAAATAGATAAATATAGTTAACTACTAAATATGGTACTACGGGTGAATTGTGAAATTTGATATGAAATTTAATACACATATATACAATAAATTCAACAAAAAACAGCATGGTGATGTAAAATTCTTCCATACTATATTGTTTAATTTAAACTCAGCCTTTTTTAGGAATCGTTTCCAAAATAAAACCTGTAAGGGAGGTAGTAAAGACGGACAGGGCTGACAATATGATACCCTTCACCACTTTGGGTATATTCTACATATCGCTCATTTGCTGCAAGACAGTCATAACTCAGAAACACGATTTTGCACAAAATGCGTTTTAAGTTTTCAATTTACTCACACTTTATGTCTTTCTGAAACCTATGCTAATTTTCATTTCATTTGGGCAAGTTTAGAGTCGTTTGTATACAAAGGGACAATTTTATGTAAATAAATTTAGAGCAAACTTGATATATATCTATATATATAAAAGAGTTGCGTTATAAGTGACTGACTGATCATCAACGCCCAGACGAAACGGCTAAAGCTAGAAACTTGAAATTTGGCATGTAGGTTGGGTTTGGTGGGGAGGCGTGTGATAAGGCGGGGTTTTTGGAAATTCGTACTAAAAGGTACTAAAAAGTACTAAAAACTGCTTTACGGCGGAACGGTTAGAATTAGAACATTGAAATTTGGCACGTAGCTTTGTCTATGACGAGCGAAGTGGTATTTATGAAAAAAATTTGGAATTTAGTACTAAGAGGTACTAAAAAGTACTAAACATTGTATTTTAATGGAATTTGTAGATATACATATCTGAAATTTGGTATGTAGCTTAGGCTATTACAAATAGAAATAAGTGCAAAAATATTTTTTGGAAATTAGTACAAAAAAAGTACTAAAAAGTACTAATACTGTATTACGCCGGAAAGGTTAGATGTAGAACTCTGAAATTTGGTATGCAGCTTTGCCTACGATAAGCGAAGTGGTATGTGTGAAAAAATTTTGGAATTTAGTACTAAGAGGTACTAAAAAGTATTAAATATTATATTTAAATGGAATCGGTAGAGATACATATTGAAATTTTGTATGTAGCTTAAGCTATGAAAACAAGAACGACGGGCACAAATATTTGTTGCAAATTAGTACTAAAATGGTACTAAAAAGTACTAAAACTGTATTTCGCCGGAACTGGTTGGAAGTAGAATCTTTGAAATTTGGTATACAGCTTTGTCAATAATAATCCAAAGGGCATGTGTGAAAAAGTTGGAATTTAGTACTAAGAGGTACTAAATATTATATTTGAATGAAACCAGTAGAGATAATTATCTGAAAATTGATATGAAACTTAAGCTGTTACATATAAAATGCTGTAAAAAAATATCTTTTGGAAATTAGTATTGAAATGGTACTAAAAAGAACTAAAAATATATTACACCGGAACGGTTGGAAGTAGAACTCTGAAATTTTGTATGCAGCTGTGTCAATGATAGGCGAAGGGGAATCCGTGAACAAATTTTGTACTTAATGTACTAAAAAGTACTAAACATGGTATGTAACTTAAGCTATTACAAATAGAACGATGGGCAAAAATATCTTTTAGAAATGAATACTAATGTACTAAAAAGTTTTGAATATTATATTACAATAGAACCGATAGAGATATGAATTAGCTTTTACTATTACAAATTAGTACTTAGGAGGTGATAAAAAGTACTGAATAAAAAATACAATGGAACCGTTAGAAATAGAAATCTCAAACGTGGTATGTTGATTTAACTATTACAAATACTTTGCTGTGCATAATTTTTTGAAATTAGTACTAAAATGGTAGTAAATATTAAAGGACAACTGAAACATAGTATGTTACTTAATTATTTCACATATAAGTACAAACTTCTGTACCATTGTTAGTACGCAAACTAATAAATGTTAGTATGGAAACTACTAAAAATTTTACATGGGTATTGAGCGATTAGAAGTGGTAAAATAAATAAATAAAAGTATACAAGTACTAAATATTGGGTATGGTAAAACGGATAAAGATAGAAACTCTTATTAAATACTTATCTGGAACTATAAGATTAAAATGTACTAAAAAGCCCAACATATTGTGTATGGCGGTACGGGTGGATATAGAATTTGGTACAAGGATTTTTCTATGAAAAACATTGTAAACAACTAAATATTGTATACGACAGAAGGAGTAGAGGTAGAGTCCAGAAATTGTGTATGAAAATTCGTACTAAAAATTACTAAATAGGAAAGTTTAGAGAAAGATATCTGAATTTTAGTATTTATCTTTGACTGTGTCAATTAAAATGTTTTATGGAAATATTTTTCGAAGACTTTTACTAAAAATGACTGAGAGTTACATGAAATATAGTTTCCAATTTGACATGGATCTATACTACAACGAATGATTATGTATTTTGGTTTAAACTTCCGATACAAATAAGTGAAACTTATTATATAAACTTCATATACAAATAAGTGAAACTATGCAAACAAGCCGCTAAACACCACAAGTACTAAATTGTTGGCACTTCTAAACAAAAATGTTTTTAAAACTTCTACTTAAAAGCTCAGATATTTATTTCTAATGAGGTTTCTAACCACACTGGACTTCCGATGTTATGAATAATGGGCGGGATCTTTATGTCGAAGATATACAAAAAATATTAGAAATTCGTACTGTAAGGGTACACAAGTACTAAAACGTACTACAAATTTCACCATTAGCATTTAATTACCGAAAGAAGGAAAATAGTTAAAAAACGTACTATTTGCATTAATCCATCGGGAGGATCGAGAAAATCGTACACTTTCAGAAAAATAAATATAAGAAAGTTGTACTCGATTTTTTTAGGTTAAGTAGATTTACGCATCAACGTTTCGGTTCGAAAGAAAATCTGAGTAGGATCTAATATTTTATTCGAAATATTTCAAATTTATATTTAGTCCAAAAGAAAAGCTAAATTAACGCTTATTTATTTTAACTACAAAAAATCCGCTAACGACGTAGCGGGCATATGCTAGTATATATATATATGTGAACGAAACTTTACACACGTCATTTTAGGCACAATTTAGTTCGCTATGCCCTGTGGTACAGGGTATTATGTCTTTGTGCATATGTTTGTAACAGGCAAAAGGAAACGAGAGAATATGCATAGAATCACTTTCTGAGTCGAATTATGCATGTCCGTCTGTCTGTTCATGTTAAATTGTAAACAAAGTGTGAATTAATTATTTTTTGCACCAAAGAGCAAAATTCAGTCCGATAGGCATCAAATTTTGCACATCGTTCTGAAGTTGGTGTAGCCTAACGTGTACCAAGTTGTATTTAAATCGGTTCGGGTTTAGATATAGCTCCCATATATATTTTCGTTAGATTTTTAGAAAATGGTGCACCAAAGAGTAAATTTCAGTCCGATTGGCATCAAATTTTGTACAAAGTACTGAAGTTGGTGTAGCCTAACGTGTGCCATGTTTTGTTTAAATCGGTTCAGATCTAGATATATTTCCCATATATCATCCTCTGATTTTTAGCAAATAGTGCACTAAAGAGTCAAATTTAGGCCGTTGGGCATAACATTTTGCGAAACATACTGACGTTAGGATAGCCCAAGTTTTTATACCCTTAACCACACTGTGGTACAGGGTATTATGTCTTTGTGCATATGTTTGTAACAGGCAAAAGGAATCGAGATAGACACATGGTTCTTTTTGAGAATATGCATAGAATCACATTCTGAGTCGATTTATGCATGTCTCTGTCCGTCCGTCCGTCCGTCCGTCCATGTATTGAAATTGGAGAAAATCGTCCGATTTTAGGTAAATGGTGCACCGAAGTCCCTGAAAATCATTAGATTTGCACAAGTTTTGGTATTGCGGACTGAAGTCTAGAATGATTCGTGCTATATTTCGGGAAAATCGGTTTAGATTTAGATATAGCTCCCACATATAGTTTCGCCCGATTTTAGGTAAACGGTGCACTAAAGTCCCAGAAAATCATTAGATTTGCTCGAATTTTCCCATAGCTTACTAAATTAAGTCAACAATGATGTGTGCCGTGAAGATCCCTTCAGATTTAGATATAGCTCCCATGTATTTTCGTCCGATTTAAGGTAAATGGTGCACCAAACTTATAATGTTTGTCCGATTAACACGAAATTTTGCACAACGTATCAATTTGAGACTTGAGTGACGTTATTGGGTTTTGTTGAAATTGGTGCAGATGCAGCCATAACTTCCATATGTATTTCGAACGGGTGTCTGATTGAGATTAAATTTTTAGATGGTTTTCCATAAATTTGTCCCATGGTACGCAGACGACTTGAATTTGGCCCACATGAAATTAAATTTATCATATGTTGCAGAAAGACATGAGTATGTTCCTTCGAAGGAACTTTGACATACAATTGTAAGGATACATATGTACAATATACCCAAGTGATGAAGGGTATCACATAGTCGGCCCAGTCCGACTTTACTACTTTCCTTACTGTTTATACCCTTCACCACACTGTGGTACAGGGTATTATGTCTTTGTGCATATGTTTGTAACAGGCAAAAGGAAACGAGATAGGCACATGGTTCCTTTTTAGAATATGCATAGAATCACTTTCTATGTCGATTTATGCATGTCCGTCCGTCTGTCTGTCCATGTATTCTTGTGAGCAAAGTACAGGTCGCATTTATGATCCGAATTGGATGAAATTTGGCACAGCTCGTTTGTTTGGCCCAAGGACGAACCCTATTGAAATTGGAAAAAATCGGTTCAGATTTAGATATAGCTCCCATATATATATATATTTAACCGATTTAATGTAAACGGTCCCTATATATCTTTCGATTTGCACGAAATTTGGTACAGCCTAATCATTTAGGTCTAGAATGATGTCTGCCAAGTTTCGTGAAAATCGGTCAAGATTTAGATATAGCTCCCATATATAGTTTCGTCCGATTTCATATAAATGGTGCCCCAAAGTCCCTATATATCTTTCGATCTGCACGAAATTTGGCATAACGCACTGAATTGAGCCTAGAATGATGTCTGCCAAGGTTTGAGAAAATCGGTTCAGATTTAGATATACCTCCCATATATAGTTTCGTCCGATTTCATGTAAATGGTGACCCCAAAGTCCCTTTATATCTTTCGATTTGCACGAAATTTGGAATATCGTACTGAATTAAGCCTAGAGTGATGTCTGCCAAGTTTCGAGAAAATCGTCCAGATTTAGTAAATTTAAATGATGCCATAAAGTCCCTATATGTCTTTCGATTTGCACGAAATTTGGCATAACGTACTGAATTGACCCTAGAGTGATGTCTGCCAAGTTTCGAGACAATCGTCCGATTTCGTCCGATTTCATGTAAATAGTGCACCAAAGTCACTATATATCTTTCGAAATTTGGCATAACGTACTGAATTGAGCCTAGAGTGATGTCTGCCTTGTTTCGTGAAAATCGGTCCAGATTTAGATATAGCTCCCTTTTATTATAGAATTTGACGCACCAAGGAACCAGTGGGCTGATAGGAACAAAACGTCCTGAAATTAGTATAACATAACCTGTGACAAGTTTGTTTGAAATCGCTTAATATTTGGATACAGCTTTCATATATATTTTCGCCCGATTTCAAGTAAATTGGGCATCAAACTCCTCAGTTAATCAGATTGACATCAAATTTTGCACAACTTACTAAATTGAGCATAGAATTAGGTAGTTGCGATTTGTAGAAGTACAGACATAGCCCAACGGATGACCTATTTAGATTTGTTTGAAGTCGATTTACATACTTTATGGATAGATCTAGGTAGATTCACATTTAGATAAATATCACATATTTTATTTCATCCATTTTCATGTTAATAGTCCTCTTTAATATACCTATAGTGGTGAAGGGTATCATATAGTCGGCCCCGTCCGACTTTACTGCTTTCCTTACTGTTTTTTTTTAAATCGGTTCAGATTTAAATATAGCTCCCATATATATATATTCGTCCGATTTTTAGCGAATGGGGCATCAAAGAGTCACATTTAATCCGAAATTTTGCACAACGTGTAGCCAAAATCGGTTCAGATTATGATATTGCTCCCATATACATTTTCGTCTGATTTTAGCAAATGGCGCACCAAGGGTCAAATTTAGTCCGATTGGCACAAAAATGTTCGCAAAAACATTGTACCATAGTACTATTAAATATTATATACAAGTATAATTACTAGTAACGTATTTTTTATAATCATCATTCAAATTAAACAATTAACATAAATAACAATAATTAGATATATTCATTAGGGATATGGGGTTTTTGCAACCTCGTTTCCAAGTATGATATTTTCATAAGTTTTTAAATAAGATTAGATAAAATCTTATTGATTAGGTGATTCCATAAAAAGACTCATCCAAAAATTATGTGATTAATGGTGATAATAAGATACCTACACTGAAAAGAAAATTAAAAAATCAAATGTTCATCAATTTCTATGGCCAATACCCCATTTTGTTTATAAGTTATGATTTTGGTATGCATGATTAACCCTTTGTGCCCCGCATTTTTTTTCCGTAAGAATTTTCTGTTCACACATTTTATGTAACTATCCTAAATATGATATGAACAAAATTTGACATCGCTACATCCTTGCATTCGGAAGATACAGTATTTTCTTCTTGAAAAATAAAAATCATTTTAAATTATTCTCAATAGTCTTTTTTACAGGAATCAAAAATAATCATTATTGCAGAATTCATACAATTCGAATTCGAAGCGATTTAAATAATTTGGACTGTATACACAAATTAGTAATGTACACATTTTTGCCCTCTTCCCTATATTGAAAAGCTCATAACTTCACCATCAATTTGAATTTTTTAGATTATTTCTTTCGATATGTGTCGTCCATAATCAGGTCTTGATGTATGAAATACAAAGAATATATTTGCTAGCTACATATTATTTTCACATAATTAATAAACAAATCGTATTCATTCCTACTATTTTAAATCGTTTTTGAGAAAAAAGTCAAAAACTCGCAATCCTCATGTTCATACATAAAATACCTGTTGCTCATTTAATAACAGATTATTATTAATAAAAAAGCAAATTAGTATTAATTTCCTGGATTAGTATATTAAAAATATTCTGCTGTGATTTATCAACAGTTACGTCATATTAATCCTGGATCAATATGGACTATGTCAATAATCCAAACTGGGTAATGTCATGGTTTGAAATTCAACAAATTTGGAACAACATACGAAGTCGAACACAAACAAAACCAAACAAAACTAATTGTAAACCAGGAAGGAAAGTAGTAAAGTCGGACGGAGCCGACTATATGATACCCTTTACCACTTTGACAATATTCCAAAAATACATCCTTACAGACATTGAATTATTGAAGGACCACATGAAATTCGACAAAGTTAAATATGTGATCTGTGTCTATATGTGAACCGACTTTACCCAACGACCAATAACTGGGTACATTTGTATAAAGCAAATATATTCTTGATCGGCGTAAAATTCTATGACGATTTATGCAGGTCCGTCTTTCTGTTGTAATCACTCTAGCGTCTAAACGAATTGATATAGATCACCAACATTTTGCATACAGTTTTCTCTTGTCTGCAGGTCCGAGGATGAGCTTTATCGGTCCACGTACCAAATGTATCCATCAAAAATTATTAATATCGGTCCACTTTGTAGGGAAGCCTATCATATAACGGTTAACCCAGACCCGCTACGATAGGTTGCGCGAAATGTTGTGCCAATCGAACACCCTTTAAATCTTTAATGCATCATTTGCGAAAAATCGGGCCCGGTAGTACAATATTAAAAAATTCGCTGTTGCAAACGTAAATTTACTGTGAATTTGTATACCCTTCACCACTCTGTGGTACAGGGTATTATGTCTTTGTGCATATGTTTGTAACAGGCAAAAGGAAACGAGATAGACACATGGTTCCTTTTGAGAATATGCATAGAATCACTTTCTGAGTCGATTTATGCATGTCCGTCCGTCCGAATTGGATGAAATTTGGCACAGCTCATTTGTTTGGCCCAAGGACGAACCCTATTGAAATTGGGAAAAATCGGTTCAGATTTAGATATAGCTCCCATATATATTTTCGTCCGATTTAATGTAAAGGGTCCCTATATATCTTTCGATTTGCACGAAATTTGGTATAGCGTAATGAATTAGGTCTAGAATGATGTGTGCAAAGTTTCGTGAAAATCGGTTCAGATTTGGATATAGCTCCCAAGTATATATATTCGGCCGATTTAAGGTAAATTGTGTACCAAAGTCCCTATATAACTTTCGATTTGCACGAAATTTGCACATCGTAATGAATTAGGTCTAGAATGATGTGTGCAAAGTTTCGTGAAAATCGGTTCAGATTTGGATATATCTCCCATATATATTTTCGTCCGATTTAAGGTAAATGGTGTACCAAAGTCTCTATATATACTTCGATTTGCACGAAATTTTGCATAGCGTACTGCATTAAGTCTAGCACGAAGTGTGTCAAGTTTCCTGAAGATCAGTTTAGATTTGGATATAGCTCCCATATATATTTTCGTCTGATTTGAGGTAAATTGTGTACCAAAGTCCCTATATATCTTTAGATTTTCACGAAATTTGGCACGGCCTGAATCTGAACCGATTTCAAAAAAACTTGTCACACGTTAAGCTACACCAACGTCAGTGCGTGGTGCAAAATTTTGTGCCAATCGGACTAAAATTGACCCTTTTGTGCACCATTTGCTAAAAATCGGACGAAAATATATATGGGAGCTATATCTAAATCTGAACCGATTTTTCCCAATTTCAATAGGGTTTGTCCCTGGGCCAAATAAATTATCGGTTCCAAATTTCATCTCATTCAGATAATAAATGCGACCTGCGCTTTGTTTACAATTTAACATGGACAGACGGACGGACAGACGGACATGCATAAATCGCCTCAGAAAGTGATTCTATGCATATTCTCAAAAGGAACCATAAGTCTATCTCGTTTCCTTTTGCTTGTTACAAACATATGCACAAAGACATAATGCACTGTACCACAGTGAGTGTGGTAAAGGGTATAAAAAACACAAATCACTACTAATCGCCGATCGAGTCCGTGTATGAAAGCTATGCGAGCTTCAACATAACTTAACAAAACAATGTAAAAGCACGAACATCAACACGTCAATATACAGAAACCATTGTCTATCAGCTACTATGCTGAAGCTATAATTAGTAAAGCGGTACCTTTGTATATCCACACTATGTCCGATTTTATGTTAAGGGTGCCCAAACAATATTTGGTTTAGCATATTGAATTGAGTCTAGAATGACGCGTGTTAACTTTTGTTGAAATCGGTTCAGATATAGATCTGTTTCTCGTATATATTTTCGTATGATTTTATGCAAATGATATATTGCATAACGTATTGGAGAGAAATCGGTATCGGTATCTGGCGAGAAGTGGAATTGCTTTCTCAGACCAAAATAGCATCTGTTCGCCAACACTATACTTCTCCGAATTTCAAAGCTGATGTTATTTGTTATGCTTACACCGGTACCTAGGTATATAAAATCATTCACTATCTCGAATCTGTACTTTTTATGTTCGACTGTTGGTCCGAATCTACTGGAAGCCTTGCGCGTTGATGCCATCAGCTTTGTCTTCTCGTCATTTATTGTCAGACCCACTTTGGCAGACTCCTTCTCAATTCGTTACACCAAAGAACCCGATTGACATGCTTCTATCGACATGTTATTGTACATTTGAACATCTCTTCTATCTACCCAACTTTGAACTTTCCTTACTAGTTTATACACTGCGTATCATAACTATAGCCGCACCTTTAATTCAATTGGTATGTTAGTTGACAAATAAAATGGACCCATTAAGTTATGGTTCACAATAAAACGATCAAAAACACATATTATTCAACAAAAATAATTAATTTATTCTTTGTGGTTTCACCGAATTCTGCACTTTCAAATGCTCCCAAGACCATTAAGGAACCGCCACCGAAATATCGTTTTAAGAAATATCGTGATTCAGACCGTAGATCTCTTCGATATGTTTTCTTAGTTGATTTTTCGGACAAGAATAAATCTACTGAATCACGATATTTCTTAAAACGATATTTCGGTGGCGGTTCCTTAATGGTCTTGGGAGCATTTTATAGCCACGGAATGTTTTGTTTGACGTTTCCATGTTGTCAGATGAATTCAATGGAGTACGTTCAAGTCTTGGAAGACAAATTATTGCCATTTTGGGAAAGCAGCAACAATGAAGGACTCGTTTTTTAGCAGAACAACGCACCAGTTCATAAAAGTCGCCACACTCAAGTATGGTTAAAATCGAAAAATATTAAAATTTCCGACCAGAATCCGATCGAGAACATGTGTGGAATCATGACTCGTCGTGTCTATGCAGAAAACCCCCAATACCAAACTGTATTTTACATCCAAGAAGTGATTATCGATGAATGGCGGTCAATAGAAGAGGACTTGCGAAAATTTTTGATCAACAGTGTGACATTTTTAAAATTTTTGAACTTATTCAAAATAAGGGAGGCCCTACCCATTATTTGTAAAAGTTATTTCATTTATTTAAGTTTTAAACAATAAATTTTTCTAATTTTGTATAGGTGCGTCTATAGTTATGCAACACCAGTAATTTTGAAAGTGCAGAATTCGCCGAAACCACAAAGAATAAATTAATTATTTTTGTTGAATAATATGTGTTTTTGATCATTTTATTTGTCAACTAACATACCAATTGAATTAGAGGTGCGGCTATAGTTATGATACGCATCTATAATATTTCAGATATATTTACTATAATAACTCAATTCAATAAGAAATTGGAATTTAAAGTGAGTATGTAACCATTTTCTATACTGCCAAGATCTTTAAATCTAGAAAATGTCACTTTTTGCAATTAAGAATTTCCATAATTAACAATAGCGATTACTAATTATAATCATTAGCACTTTGAAATTGTTATAAATTTCTACATATTCTACTGTTAACATTTAATTCTGTTCGTTGATTCAATTCTCATAAACGTGCACTGCCAATTGATTTTCAATCGGTTGAAAAATGTCTTTTTTGTATATTTGTGTTGTGATATTCGGGTGTGCGTGGCTTTGCTGGATGTGGACTCGGAGAAAATATTACGCTTTAATGTTTAAAATACCGGGTCGGATGGGTTATCCCCTTTTGGGAATGGCTATAGAGTTGACTAAAAACGGTAATATTAAATAATTTGGACACTCGATGGATTTAATAAGAAGCACAATCGAACAAATAAAATGAGATCCAATATATATTTGCACCATTTGTATGCGGCAGCTATATGTACATCTACATCTGGACAGATTTCAAATATCGTGCAAATAGTACAAGATCTATGGTGGATTTTAAAATCTGAACCTATTTCAACAAAACTTCACGGATTTTTTCTCAATCGGACCAAAATTGGAAGTTTGGTGCACCATTTACATAAAATCGACGAAACTATATGTAGGATCTATTTCTAAATCTGAACCTATTTTCTCCAATTTCGTCCTTGAGCCAAATAAGTGACCTGTGCCAAATTTTATTCAAATTGGATCATAAAACCGACCTGTACTTTGCTCACAAAAATATATGGACGGACGGACATTCATAAATCGACTCAGAAAATGATTCTGAGCCGTGGGTCTATCTCGATTCGTTTTGCCTGTTAAAAAAATATGCACAAAGACATAATACCCTGTACCTTAGTGTGGTGAAGGGTATACAAATGAAGGAATATACCAACAAGTTGACCTATACAGGAATTTTTCAAAGGAATACAAAATACAAATATACAAGAAATACAAATTTAGATAGGTTTTTTTCTAAAATTTTATAGCTCGAAAACATAAAGGCTGACCTATATTAATTAATACTGAAAATCGGTTTTAAATGAGGTCAACGTCCCCATCGGAACCGCCAAAATATAAAAGCTTATAATGGTACAAGAAATACTGTTAGCTAAGACTTTTGTTTAAACCTGTTTTTAAGTTCTTCGAATTGGTGTGAATTTTCAAATAATACGTGTCGCATATTTCATGAACTAATCGAAATATCGATTTTCACTCTTTAGCAATGTTTTATCCTTTAATAAGATTACATATTTTTGCTCTGATTTGCCATTTTTATACCCTCCACCATAGTATGGAGGATATATTAATTTTGTCATTCCGTTTGTAACTCATGGAAATATTCATTTCCGATCCTATAAAGTATATATATATTCTTGATCAGGGTAAAATTCGAAGACGATCTAGCCATGTCCGTCCGTCTGTCCGTCCGTCTGTTGTAATCACGCTATCTTCTGAAGGAATAATGAATATTTATCTAAGAAAAACTTAAATTTTCTGGTATGAGTCAAATTGACTCACTTTCGTAGAAGTAGGTATACACTCAACATCCGTAAATCTAGTGTTAATTAATCTCAAACACAGAGTACCAATGATGGAGAAGCGCTTTATAAGTTGATTTTTTCCATGACCATGACCCTTGGTGTGTATATGGTTGGGTACTTATCCCGTATTGATTTTAACCGAACCGGATATTATTCGTGATATATTGACATCGCCATATTGTACGTATAAAACTATATCATATAAACCGGTTAACACAGGTGTTGGAAATGGACTATTTGCATCCGTAGGTAACTTGACAAAATAAATCTCACAATCACAATTACATATTAAACTAAACAAAACATTAGATCCGGAATGGAGCGTCCATAGGAAGCATTTGAATCCGGCTTTTGGTTTTAAAATATTACAGAGTTTTATGCCAATCTTTAATCAAGAGGTAAATGAGGCTGTAAAGCTGTTCAAAGGAATCGATGAATGTCCGGATGTCATAACATTATTGCAAAAGTTTACATTGAATATGGCCCTTAGTGAGTTAAAAAAATCGTTTCATTTATTTCCCACAACATTTTTTATTGAATTTTCAGGAACAACAATGGGAGTTAATGTTGCCCATGGTAATGCTGAAAAAAGATCTAATACAGGTCAATTACAAAACTATCAGTGGTATGAAAAAAACTTCCTCATTATTTTATAGAAATGTTTAATACCTGGTATTTTTAGTATTATGAAATGATGGCAAATGGTGTTTTGCCCATGGTTGACTAATAATTTGATTCAGAGGTTGTCGGGTGTATACGAACCATTCCATTCACACAAAGCAGAAAACCGCAAATTTATTAGGGAGGTGAGTACCAGTAGAAATTGTTTCGCTATGTAAGCTGATCAATTCAATCATCTCAGGATAAAGGCGTTAGCCTATGCCGATGATGTAGTCTTGTTGGTTGGGGGTAAGTTTATAACGACAATATCAGACATCCTGGAGGGTGCCCTTTCAACCCTGTCTAACTGGGCTTACACTAAAGGTCTTGGTGTAAACCCTACTAAAACCGAACTGGTGCTCTTCACTAGGAAGCACAAAATTCCTAGTTTCCGTCTGCCATCACTTGGAGGGGTGACTTTATCCCTTTCTGATGAAGCTAAATATCTTGGCACTATCCTAGACCGCAAGTTACTGTGGAATAGGAATGTTGAGGAACGCTCCAAGAAGGGATTGCTGGCACTCTATTCATGCAAGAATTCCATAGGCAAGAGTTGGGGATTGAGACCCGGAATTATACACTGGCTGTATACGACGATTGTCTTACCCATACTTACATATAGCTGTCTTGTCTTGTGGCAGGGGGTGAATAAAAATAAACTGCTGACAAAATTTAGCTTAGTACAGCGATCGGCTTCAATTCTAATCACCGGAGCATTAAGAAGTACACCACAGGCAGCCTTGAATGCAATCTTGAATCTCCAACCATTGGATATTCTGATCAAATTCCTGGCGACCAGGTGTGCCCTGAGACTCCGGGAAACAGATGCCTTGAAATCGCTGAACTATGGTCATGCCAGCATCCTAAACATAACGCCAGGTTATGACCTCTTTAGGGGGGATAGTCATATCAGTGATTATATTCCCCCCACAGGGACTTTAATGACATCAAAGTTGAATTTCCTAGTAGGGAATCCTGGACTAGTGGCTCCCTACCTCTGCCAGGTCTGTCAATCTTCACAGACAGGTCCAAGATGGAGGAAGGCACTGGCGCAGGCGTCTACTGTAGGGAATTAGGTATACAGAACTCATATAAACTCAACAATGACTGTAGCGTCTTTCAAGCAGAGATTCTCGCAATCACGAAAGCGGCCGAGATAGTAAAAGCACTTAATGCCGACATTACGGGACCGGTGACTATTTATGTAGATAGTCAGGCGGCCCTGAAAGCGGTGAAGTCGCATACTATAAACTCGAAAGCAGTTCATGATTGTAAGACCGCTCTGAATGATATACGACAGATAGTTGGGCTATGCTGGGTTCCAGGACATAACGACATTGAAGGGAATGAGATAGCCGACGAGCTTGCTCGAGGGGGGTCACAGTCGTCCAGTCTTCTGAGTGAGAGATCTGTGAAACCCCCCATTAGCTATTTCATTGGCAGAATCCGTGCGAGGTAATCGGTAACAGATGGCTAAGGGAACGTGCTTGTAGAATCTCTAAATCTATCTGGCCAGAATTCTCTCGTAAAAGAACGCCTTCGCTGCTGGAACACAGCAAGAGGGAGATTAAAATCGTTGTGGGGATTATGACTGGTCATTGCAAAGTTAGATCTCTCACTTCTAAGTGGGACTCCAGTGGAGAGGATTACTGTCGTCTATGTGAGGACGAAGAAGAACTGGAAACAATTGAGCACATCCTCTGGAAATGTCCATCGCTGATCAGCAGAAGACATAAACAGTTTGGATGTTATGAAATTGATAATCTAGTCTTCTTCTCCAAAATAGACCCTAACCAAATTCTAGGCTTTGTCAAAAAATTGACTTGGCTAAAATAATCTCTCTTCCGCCCCTTTCTTCTCACTATTCTCCTCTCTATTCTTCCACTATCTTGTTTCTTCTCTTTATAGGTGCACCTATACATAAAGGATGATCACAATGGACATAGTTTCCGAGTGGACGGTTGTTACAACAACCGTACATCCCTAACCTAACCTAAGCTGATCAAAGATGCTATTGTCAAATACAGTGAAGTACTAGTAGGGTCGAAGCAAATTAATTCGTTATATCGAAGGTAAATCAAATACTAGGCTTAGCAAATCCTCCATTTCGGTAATCCTTATGCTTCTCCTCTTTTTCATTGATGAAAATGACAGCTGGCATTTTTTGTAAAGGTTGACAGCGTTGTCGTAAAAATTACTTGTGTGAGGATTGCCATCCTTAAGTAATATTTATTGTTGTAGCAAGTTCGTTATAACCATATTAAAATAAATGAAAACTGAATGTTGGGACCGAATAAATAGTTCGTTATAAAAAAGCTCGTTATAACTGTAGTTCGCTATAAGACTAAAGGTTTGAATGATAAATATGTCTTAGAACTTCGGCAATAGGAAACGTGTTGGCTTTAATAACAAGTTCGTTACAACTGTGTTATAATCGAGAAACAACTGAAAAAAGCGTTAAGTTCGGCTTGTACTTGAAAAGAAAATAAAGGGACATACCAAAGGGACATACCTATACCGACATTTATATACACCGATTTATGTATACCGTAATGTACACCAAATACAAATTTCAGCAATTTTTAAAGGAGATTTTTCCTAAAAGCACAAAAAGTGGCCCCAAATTGGCGACGCATGGTGGGGTAAAACGTCGTCGATTTACACATGTCCGTCGGTTGAATTCACGATAGGGATCGCAATATTTTTGCACTGACATTGCTGTTACTCCTAGGGTATTTCGCATTACAAATGGATGTAGCACCCATATAACGGTACCACCTTATATTCGGTATTTTGAGGATTTTGGAAATGTTTTCTAATCGAGTTGGCTGCAAAATATTAATATTGACCGTACCAAAAATTATTAGTATTGATCTAAATTTCAGGGGGCCCATATAATGGTACTCCCCGATTCTCGGATTCTACGGATTTTGGATACGTTTTCGAACCGAACTGGCTGTTTGGGTTCACTTTGAATAACACATATATGTACCAAAAATGATTAATATTGGCCCAAGGGAATTCGTAACTGTATAGGTAGGATTTCAAAAATGTTTCGTAAATAAGACTTATTTTTATAGTCATTTAATTTTTCTACCTATAATACAGGATGGAAATATGGTCTGATGTCAACAAAAGTAACTTTGGCTAAGTTATTAAGGAACTTTAAGTTTTCCACAGATTTTCAGTACGCCGATTTGGAGTTCAGTTTTTCCATTGTGCTGAAGCTGAAGCATATTCCAGTTTTGAGAATTAAAAATAGATAAATATAGATAACTAAAAGGGAAATATTGAAATTCGGAAATTTGGTATATAGCTTCATAGTCTAAAAAATAAATAAAGTAATATAAAAAAGTTATTGGAAAATTCTAAGGAAAAAACCTGGAAAAATAGTAAATTCAGACGAGGCCAACTAAATGATACCCTTTAACACTTTGAGTATATTCAATGCTTGTATTCTGAGATACATGAAACTTATTGTTATTATTTGGTGAAAGTTGATCGAAAATATTAATCAAAGCATAATAATAAGCTCTACTAACTTCCCGATTTGAAACGATTTCAAAACGGACAAAAATATATGAGGGAGCAATGTCTATATCTGAACCGATATCAACAACAAAATATCGTTCTAATAGGACAGGATCCATTTATATAAAATGGGACTAAAATATGTGAGCTGTATTTAAATCTGAACCGATTTCAAACTTAACAAAAATCATTCTAGACTAGACAAAAATCATTCTATATAACAAACATAGACTCCTCGGTGTACCGCTACGTAAAATCGGACGAAAATATATAAGGGATCTATATATAAATCTGAACCGATCCCAACAAAACTTTATGGACGTCAACCTGTAGTAATTTCAATACGCTATGCAAACTTTTGTCTCAATCTGACAAACATTGACAGTATGGTGCACCATTTACATAAAATCGGACGAAACAATATTTGGCAGCTATATCTAAATCTGAGCTGATTCCAACAAAACTTCGCATTCATCAATACGGACCTAGTACGAGGTGAAATATTTTGTCTCAATATGACAAATATTGGACAGCACATGATGTTAAGCCAGCGACATGTGATAAATTGGACTTAGCGCCTTAACTCATCAATACAAAACAACAATAACAAATGTGATAACTGTATTTTTATTTGTTTAGATCGATGTATATTGCCTTATTATACATACATAACTGTATCAAAATCTCAATTTCTCGAAAATTTGACTTATTGCCTTTACAAGTTAATACAGAGATATATTTTCGTCCGATTTTAAGTAAATGGTGCACAAAACTCCTCATGTTTATCAAATATGTATCCAAATAATAAAGGGGTGTCCGATTGATATTTTCTTTAAATTGATTTTCATAATTTTGTTCCATTGTAAGAAGCAACTCTATATCTGACCAAGACAAAATCTTAGTATAGGTTGCAGAATGACATGTTTATGGATCCAATTTCATGTTAATGGTCCTTCAAAAATGCGACGTCTGTTAGGATTCATCTGTTTAATATACCCAAAGTGGTGAAGGGTATCATATAGTCGGCCCCGTCCGACTTGACTACTTTCTTTATTGGTTTAATAAATATTAAATTTTGACGAGCTTGAGGTTAGTATTTATATCATTCACCGCACTGTGTCTTTGTACATATATTTGTAACAGGCAAAAGTATCGAGATAGACCCATGGCTTCTTTTGAGAATATGCATAGAGTCGATTTATGCATGTCTGTCCGTCTGTCCATTTGGATGAAATTTGACACAAGTCAGTTATTTGGCCCAAAGATCTAACAGGTGGGTCAAGGACCAGTATTTCGCGGCGTTACAAGCCCTTGGGACAACAGTTTAATTCAAATCGATCTAGATTAACATGTAACCTTCATACATAATTCTGTTCGGTACAAATAACATGAAATTTTGAAATAATTATCTCTACAATAATACAAGGTATCGATCCATTTTAATAATTTTAATGCAAAATTTGCAGACACAAATCATACGTACATATAAATTATGTTGTACCCAAATGCTGCTCTACTCGATAATCACTGTTCAGCTTGATTGTCATCTAATTGCAGAATGTGTGTTCAAGTCCACTCAAAATACATACCGCTCAATTGCTGCAAGACCGATCTAATGTAAGAGTGATTTGGTTTTGTTTTTGTTAGTTCTGTAAAACTAAACTTTTCTGCAAACAAATTGTCACCAATCTTGCATATCAATTAATAAGTGTGTGGTTTAAATACCCCTTTTTGAGCTTCACACTTTTAGCTATTTCTTTTCACATGTAGTTCTTGATGTTACAATAAACGGTACACAGCACTATAGGTAATTTGCCCTGTTTTGAGGCAAAAATTAATAACAGCAGTGTTAAACGATTTTTTGACTTTTTAAATGATTTATATGTACAAGAAAGAGAAAACGCAGATTTCCACAGTAGAAACCGGATATAACGAACAACGGTTATAAGCAACTACACATATATCGAACAAAGCTAATTCTTTTTCAGATATTTTCATTAGTTTTCTTAAACACAACAAACGGTTGAAAACTATTAGGGTAGTGTTTTAAAAATATTTCGACCCGCGATCAGATTTTTAAAGGAATAATTATTACAATGTTGTATGTTTTTCCAGAATACATTAATAACAATTAATTCAGTACCCATTTTACTCTTTGATGTTATTAATATGTAAAAGTGAGATAAAACCATGTGTACTACAGTCGAACACGATTATATTAAACCCTGGTTATACTGAACAACATTTTTTCGTGTGTAATTTTTTATTTTTAATCAATGCTGAAAACAATCAATTTTTGGTGGTTTATATTCTAAGGGAAACCCAAGCCCGCCATTTCCTCTTTTGCACTTTTAAGATTTTTTCTCATAATCTTTACTTCAACAACCTATTTGCGGTTTACGAGTCTTGTTATTTATTTTGTAATCAAAATTCGAGTGTATTCGTTTTTTTTCGCGGAAAAGTTCCTATGACATTTGGTCCATTTTGACAAATGCATGCAACATTACCTAATTTCCTTTTTTAAGTTGACGCATTTTTCGTCTATATTCCTGTTATTGCCAACTTTACGTGCGGGGACGTTGTAAATAACAATATGTTTCTTTGCTTTTATTTCTTTCATCAAAATTCTGAAATTCTCTACAAAAAACGAATATATCTTGAAAAATGCAAAGAATCGCAATTTGAGACGTATTGGAATCGATTTAGGAGGCTTTCATTTATATATTACAGTTGTCAAAAGATCAGACAAATTTAAACATTTTAGTAAAAGTCTATCTAAAATGACTTATGGGTAAAAAATAAACGCATTTATTTTATTATAGTCAACTATGTAAACTTTGAATCGCTACACAAACGTATTAACAAATATTATATATTAAATAGAGAGCACACACCACCGCCAATACTCTCCATGTTTAATTTTTATGTTTATGATTTGTATTAAGTGGTTTCATACGTTTTAAAATAAGCCTTAATTTTTAAAAATTTTTTATTTCTTTACTTTTATTTTCAAAGTGTAGAGTTTGGCAACGATTTCCACCGCTTTAAAGACACTTTACGCAAAAAATCTTACAGAATCATAAATTTTGCGATGTTTTTTTATTGCCATCAAAAAAATATATTATTTTCCAAAATTGAAAAAATGACTTTTTGCCTAAAAACTGTCAAAATTACCTATAGTGCACAGTGGAAAAAATACAAATCTAGCTTGTAAAAATCAAAGTCAATGTATATACCCAAACAATATAATACATAATGCCTTCCATAACAATACACGCCGATATGTTTTTCGTGTCTATGAAACGAGATCAATTTATAATGACGTCTACAATATTGGATCGAATATTTGAAAAGAACTTAAGTTCAGTGCGCTTATAACGGCAACCAGCGAACACTTTTCCTGGTCCTGACGTCTTAACTTTCTCTATCGAAGTCTCTTTTTTTATACCCTCCACCATAGTAGGGAGGGTACCTATTAAAAATTTTTAAAATTGTCAATTTTTTCTGGTAACCCCATATAACGGTACCCCTCAATTTTCGGTATTTTGAGGTTCTTGAACGCGTTTTTCAACCGAATTCGCTTAAATGTGCTACATTGGGTTCGTATTGGGTACTCAATGCCTCCACAAAAAAATATGATTATACGTCCACTTTTTCGTATAGCCCCCATATGAGGGTACCCCCAATTTTCGGTATTTTGGGATTCTTGAGCGCGTTTTTCAACCGAATTCACTGAAATTTGGTACATTGGGTTCGTGTTGGGTACTAAATGTCTCTACACAAAATTATGAATATATTTTGGGGTTCTTGAGCTCGTTTTCAACGGAATTCGCTGAAATTCTGTTGTAATCATTTCTCCTGCGGAGGATTTACTTTCAGATAAAGATATTGCTCCCATATATATTTTCTTCGAATTTTAAGAACACTTCCACAAAAAGAACATTTCAAATAAATGGTTCGATTGGTTTTCTTGAATCCCACATTCTAATTTTGCAAAAGAGCTTTTGTTATTTTAATTTTGCCTTGTAAGTGCAGTGATTATTTGAAAGTAAATTTTAAGTGAGTTATTTGTACTCTTTCGAGTCGAGCTTAATGATCTAAGATTTTGCAATGAAAAGGAAAGCCAGGAGAAGAACCTACGTACCCACCATTATGCGACGCGTTTCGCCGTTGGTTAAGCGGCTCATCAGGCATATTGGGCTATGAGGCTTTACAAAGGTCGTATGTTGATAACTTGTATTTATTCCGCCCTGATACGAAACTTGCTTATGCGAATTAAATTCAAATTTGTCAAGATTCGCAATTTGTCTTCATTCTAGAAACAGTCCTTTTTCAAAACAGATTTTTGTTGTAGCGATGGATAATTAACACTAGAACGCCGAAGGCAGTCATTTTGACCGCTTTCCAATTTCAAGTAAAAAAGCAACTGTGCATTTAATGACAGTTTTTTTTAAAATTTGGTGACTTTTTGTATATCATAGAATTACGTTTATTATAAACAAATCACCAAATTTAAAATAAAAGTGTCATTAAATGTACAGTTGCTTTTGTACTTGAAATTGGAAAGCGGTCAAAATGACCGCCTTCGGCTTTCTAGTGTTAATCCACACATCTACAATTGATTCCTTGGTATACATATGTTTTAGCGCAACCGGTTTTGGAAGTGTGTTGATGGCTCAGAACGTTAAGTGGTTTGGAAACATTTCTGTTGCTCTGGGGACCGAAGTTCGAGCCCTAGCTGTGCTCAGCTGAATTAATTTTTGTTATTTGAATATTGCCTTGTAAGGTCAGTGATCATTTGAAAGTAATTTTTAAGTGAGTTATTTATACTCTTTCCAGTCGAGCTTAATGATCTAAGTTTTTTTTTTTTTTGTTAAGTCAGCATCTTAATCAGCAAAAAATGGAGGGTGCGGAAAGTCTCATCAAGTCCCAAAATTACTTCCGTCGCACCATTTTAAAAATTGAAAAGATGATATTAAATACTTTACCGCCCACGATAAGGACTCAAAAATGTGAAAAAAGTTTCAAAACTTGTAGAATATTTTATGGCCAAACAAGCTTCTGATATATTGAAAAAGCAAAAGTATAAAATTAAAGAGGTCCTAAGCCAATTATTGTTTGGAAGGGCTGACATCACCATGAGGGGAGTAAAGACTATCGTTAGACTTAGATAATCCGAATGAAGCAAGTTGCAATATAGAGTGGATGGGGATGAAAAACTTAAAAATAGTTTGTAGAGTATGTAGAGAAAAACTTGGTTTCTTAGATTTTCAGTTTGAAACTGAATAACTTATTTACTTTGTAACGGGCTTATATTATTCTTTTAAGTTTAGTAGTTGATAAGTTAATACTAAACGTCGAAATAGTGACGAGGAGGTCCATAAAATAGTCATGGAAACAAAAATTATTTGAGGTAGAAGTTTCAGTGCCAAGAAGGGTTGGTACGCAAAAGTACAGTTCAAATGTAATGAGTCCAAACTCCGAATATTTTTATAGAACTGCAACTTTTGTCCGAACTAACTGTAAATTTGAAAAACAGATTTCTGAAAAATTAAAAAAAAAATAGTTAAAACATTACTATGTGTAGTGCCAGAATTATATAATTTTCATATAAATAATTCATATGGATTAAATCCATTTTTTCTTTCATTCAGATATTTGAGGGTCTATACTTGATTTGTTTCTGTTTAGTGATATTATTTTGATATGTACCAAAACCTAAAATGAACTTTATATCGTCTCATATACGAATTTAATATGTGTGTAAATGATACATCCATCCAAACAACGATTGGTCACCCCTGATTGGTTTTAATATGGCAAAGCCCAGGCTTATCCTGGTCCCTCTTTCATCTCAATTGTTAATACAGTCCTCCCAGCGGAGTCACCTGGGGTAACTATTTTCATCACCCGTTGAAATAGTAAGCTGATATGTACCGCAAGTTCACCTATAAGAACTATAAAAATGGTTGAGGCGTCTGATTAGTTACCCACACACCACACACAGATGAGCAGACCAAAGACATATTTTAGAGCGCCTAGAAATAAGCATATGACCGCTGCCCTGGCCATGACATTAAAATTCTGCTAGGTGGTTTTAATGCAAAAAATCGGAAAGGGGAATATCTTTGGTGCCATCGTCGGAAAATTCAGCCTCCATGAAGAAACATGAGACTTATTGACTTCGCGGCAGCAAAAAACATGGTAGTTAGAAGCACCCCAGATTCAAGCATTTCAATATACACAAGGTCACCTGGATTTCTCCTGCTCAAGTGACGAGACATCAAATTGATAATGTTGTGATAGACGGAAGTCATTTATTCAGTGTATTAGACGTTCGATCGATACGAGGAGCGAATATCGATTCGGTCTTAATGTAGCAGCAAAAGTGTAATCTAACACAATACGGAAACTCGAATAGCTGCAAACACAACAGGTAGCAGAGGCCTACTCCGCCCAACCTGCTTGACGAAAGCACTTCTTGTCCCGATAATAGTATAGAAGTACAATGGCAAATAATTGCCCACTCTCTACAAACTGCAGCAAAAGCAACACTTGGGTACCTAATACCACCATCAAGATCAGGAGTGTCGTAAAGCTACTGACGATATATGGCAACTATAGATGAATAAGTCTTCTTCCCATCGCATATAAAGTGCTACCCAGCATGTTGTGTGAACGACTGAAGCCAATAGTCAATGATATTATTGGACCATACTAATGCGGCTTGGGCCCTGGCAAATCCAGCATTGACCAGATTTTCACTCTGCGCCAAACCCAGGAAAAGACCCACGAAAAACACATCGACACATTCCACCTGTTAGTCGACTAGAGGTATTAAAAGCCATTTCTGCATTTGGCATGCCTGCAAAATTAATAGGCTATGTTGGATAACTTTAAGTGGCACAAGGTCAGTCAGAAAGTCTGAATGGACCTATCGGAGCCCTTCAATACCTAACGAGAATTCAGACAAGGTGACAGTTTGTCGTGTGATCTTTGTTGAATGCCGATTTTTACTACAAACAAATTTAAATGTTTCGAATAAAAAGTAAATTATTGTGATTTTTGCAAAAAAAAAAAAAAAAAAAAAACAAATAAATAATAATAATAATTGGAAAATGTTGTAACGTGACTAAAGTAAATATTGTGTGTTTTTTTATACCCTTCACCACACTGTGGTACAGGGTATTATGTCTTTGTGCATATGTTTGTAACAGGCAAAAGGAAACGAGATAGACACATGGTTCCTTTTGAGAATATGCATAGAATCACTTTCTAAGTCGATTTATGCATATCCGTCCGTCCGTCTGTCTGTCCATGTTAAATTGTAAACAAAGTACAGGTCGCATTTATGATCCGAATTGGATGAAATTTGGCACAGGTCACTTATTCGGCCCAAGGACGAACCCTATTGAAATTGGAAAAAATCGGTTCAGATTTAGATATAGCTCCCATATATATATTTCACCGATTTAATGTAAACGGTCCCTATATATCTTTCGATTTGCACGAAATTTGGTACAGCCTAATCATTTAGGTATAGAATGATGTCTGCCAAGTTTCGTGAAAATCGGTCCAGATTTAGATATGGCTCCCATATATAGTTTCGTCCGATTTCATGTAAATGGTGCACCAAAGTCGCTATATATCTTTCGATTTGCACGAAATTTGGCATAACGTACTGAATTGAGCCTAGAATGATGCCTGCCAAGTTTCTTGAAAATAGGTCCAGATTTAGATATAGCTCCCATATATAGTTTCGCCCGATTTCATGCAAATGGTGCACCAAAGTCCCTATATATCTTTCGATTTGCGCGAAATTTGGCATAACGTACTGAATTGAGCCTAGAATGATGCCTGTCAAGTTTCGTGAAAAGTCGGCCCAGATTTAGATATAGCTCCCCTATATAGTTTCGTTCGATTTCATGTAAATGGTGCACCAAAGTCGCTATATATCTTCCGATTTGCACGAAATTTGGCATAACGTACTGAATTGAGCATAGAATGGTGCCTGTTAAGTTTCGTGAAAATCGGTCCAGATTTAAATATAGCTCCCATATATAGTTTCGTCCGATTTCATGTAAATGGTGCACCAAAGTCCCTCTATATCTTTCGATTTGCCCGAAATTTAGCATTGCGTACTGAATTAAGTCTAGAGTGATGTCTGCCAAGTTTCACGGAAATCGGTCCAGATTTAGATATAGCTCCCATATATACTTTCGTCCGATTTCATGTAAATGGTGCCCCCAATGTCCCTATATATCATTCGATTTGAAGGAAATTTGGCATAACATAACGTATTGAAAATCGGTCCTGATTTAGATATAGCTCCCATATTTAGTTTCGCCCGATTTCATGTAAATGGTGCACCAAAGTCGCTATATATCTTTCGATTTGCACGAAATTTGGCATACCGTATTGAATTGAGCTTAGAATGATGCTTGTCAAGTTTCGTGAAAATCGGTCCAGATTTAGATATAGCTCCCATATATAGTTTCGTCCGATTTCATGTAAATGGTGCACCAAAGTCCCTATATATCTTTCGATTTGCACGAAATTTGGCATTACGAACTGAATTAAGCCTAGAGTGATGTCTGCCAAGTTTCAAGAGAATCGGTCCAGATTTAGATATAGCTCCCATATATAGTTTCGTCCGATTTCATGTAAATGGTGCCCCCAATGTCCCTATATATCCTTCGATTTGCAGGAAATTTGGCATAACGTACTGAATTGAGCCTAGAGTGATGTTTGCCTTGTTTCGTGAAAATCGGTCCAGATTTAGATATAGCTCCCTTTTATTATAGATTGATTTTAAGTAATTGACGCACCAAGGAACCAATAGGCTGATAGGAACAAAACGTTCTGAAATTAGTATAACCTTACCTGTGACAAGTTTGTTTGAAATCGCTTAGTATTTGGATATAGCTTCCATATATATTTTCGCCCGATTTCAAGTAAATTTGGCATCAAACTCCTCATGTTAGTCAGATTGACATCAAATTTTGCACAACGTACAAAATTGAGCATAGAATTACGTAGTTGCGTTTTCTAGAAGCGTATTTGTTTGAAGTCGATTTACATACTTTATGGATAGATCTAAGTTGATTCACATTTAGATAAATATCACATATATTATTTCATCCAATTTCATGTTAATAGTCCTGTTTAATATACCCATAGTGGTGAAGGGTATCATATAGTCGGCCCCGTCCGACTTTACTACTTTCCTTACTGGTTCTTTTTTTTAAATTTGTTAGGTATTTTAGTATCAAAGTTGTTCGAAAATTATATTTTAGGAAAAATTCAAAATTTATAACCTTGTACGGTACCTGAATATGTGTGGTTGTTGATATTTATATGATAACTTGATGAAGAGTTGGGTACCAGTTGTTGTTGTTATTGTATGGAGTTTAGTGTTAATCCATGTGTAAATTCGAGGCAGTTTCTGAATTACCTACCGCTCCTCGTGAAAAAAGGAGGTGCAGAGTTAAAATTTCTCCGGATGTATCCTAGCATGCAATGTAAGTAGTATTTTGATCATATAGCCTTTAATTTAGGTTTCCAGTGCATATTATATACAATAGAGATTCTTGGTGTGAAAGAAACCGCTAAATGCAAAAGAAGTTATTACTCTCCAATTTTGACAAAAGGTTTGAGGAACTAGAATTGAAAATACACTGATTCACTGCATTTGGAAATTTGTTCTTACCAATGCCAGCTTAGAGAAATATATAAAGATGTATTTGCAATTTTTCGAAATAGAACACGATTTTCTGCTTGTGATTTCACAGTGAAAATAGGATGACTCCAATAGTTCTCTATGATATGAGATTGGAAAATATAAGCTTTAATTTGTTTATGTGTTATAAAAAAATCTACATATTTTCAACATCCTTCTGGAAAAAGTCATACGAGACGCAGAGGTGAACAGAAATGGCACCTTGTACACAAACAACACATGTTACTCGCCTCCAAAATTTCGAGCGGTACAACCACATTTGATTAAATTGAAAAGGAATCTGCCGAAGTGGGCCTGGCAGTATATGGCGAGAAGACCAAGCTAATGATATCAAAGCACAATACGTCCAGCAGACTCGGACCAACTGTGGAACTTGAGAACTATAGCTTCGAGTACCGCCATAAACAAAACTAAGAACCTCAGCTTTGATAGAAGAATAGTGTTGGCCAACAGATGCAATTATGGGTCTAAGTAAGCTGTTTAGAAACAAGGCCACCTCCCGCCAGACCAAACTTTACACTTTACAAGACGTGCTGTTATATGGATCTGAAGCATGGGTATTTGCGCAAGCTGATGAGGCAGATCTTGGGGTGTTTGAGAGAAAAATTCTCCGAAAGATCTACGGGTCTCATCAAAATAATATATATATATATATATATATATATATATATATATGGGAGCTATATCTAAATCTGAACCGAATTTCACGAAACTTGGCAGACATCCCTCCAGGTTCAATTCAGTATACCATGCCAAATTTCGTGCAAATAGAAAGACATATAGGGACTTTCGTGCACCATTTAGATAAAATCGGACGAAACTATATATGGGAGATATATCTTAATCTGGACCGATTTTCACGAAACATGGCAGACATCACTCTAGGCTCAAGTCAGTACGTTATGCCAAATATCGTGCAGATTGAAATATTGGACTTTGGTGCAACATTTTCATAAAATCGGACGAAACTATATATGGGAGTTACATCTAAATCTGGACCGATTTTTACCAAACTTGGCAAATTCTCAAATTTTTTTCTATGCATATTCTCAAATGGAACTATGGGTCTATCTCGTTTCCTTTTGTCATAATAAACTGTACCACAGTGTGGTGAAGGGTATAATTTATGTAGCCTTCATACTATGGTGGAGGGTATACATACTATACATCGATATTGATTATATCATCATATTTAACACAAAAATTGTAATGTACGGTCACAATCGGCCAATGAGACAGGTTGTTGGTGACTAAACGCTTTGTAAACTTGTACTAACACGCATTGCTGGCGAAGAGTATAATGTTTCCAAAAGTTCAATATCACCAGTAGTAAATAAATATAGTGCTACAAACCCAGTTTCGATGGCCCATCGAGGAGAAAATCCACTACAAAAAAGCTATATAATTTGATCAGGTAGATGGCCAACTAGTAAGACACCTTCTACTACCAATAGAATAATGCAGACAGAATAATGCAAATAAACAACGCTTCCAAAAACCTCGTTTGGATTAGTGGATTTTTATACCCTTCACCACACTGTGGTACAGGGTATTATGTCTTTGTGCATATGTTTGTAACAGGCAAAAGGAAACGAGATAGGCACATGGTTCCTTTTGAGAATATGCATAGAATCACTTTCTGAGTCGATTTACGCATGTCCGTCTGTCCGTCCGTCTGTCCGTCTGTCCGTCCATGTATTTTTGTGAACAAAGTACAGGTCGCATTTTTGATCCGATTTGGATGAAATTTGGCATAGGTCACTTATTTGGCCCAAGGACGAACCCTATTGAAATTGGGAAAAATCGGTTCAGATTTAGATATAGCTCACCCGATATAGGCACCAAAGTACCTATATATCATTCGATTTGCACGAAATTTGGCATAGCGTACTGAATGATGTCCAAAATGATGTGTGCTGAGTTTCGTGAAAATCGGGTCAGATTTAGATATAGCTCCCATATATATTTTCGCCCGATATAGGCACCAAAGTACCTATATATCATTCGATTTGCACGAAATTTGGCATAGTGTACTGAATTAGGTCCATAATGGTGTGTGCTGAGTTTCGTGAAAATCGGTTCAGATTTAGATATAGCTCCCATATATATTTTCGTCCGATTTAAGGTAAACGTGGCACCAAAGTACCTATATATCTTTCGATTTCCACGAAATTTGGCATAGCGTACTGAATTAGGTATAGAATGATGTGTGTTAAGTTTCCTGAAAATCGGTTCAGATTTAGATATAGCTCCCATATATATTTTCGTCCGATTTAATTTAAATGGTGCACCAAAGTCCCTATATATCTTTCGATTTGCACGAAAGTTGGCACATCGTAATCAATTAGGAATATAATGGTGTGTGTTAAGTTTCCTGAAAATCGGTCCAGATTTAGATATAGCTCCCATATATATTTTCATCCGATTTAATCTGAATGGTGCACCAATGTCCCTATATATCTTTCGATTTGCACCAAAGTTGGCACAGCGTAATGAATTAGTTATAGAATGGTGTGTGTTAAGTTTCCTGAAAATCGGTTCAGATTTAGATATAGCTCCTATATATATTTTCGTCCGATTTAATGTAAATGGTCTACCAAAGTCCCTATATATCTTTCGATTTGCACGAAATTTGGCACTGCGTTATGGATGAGGTCTGGAATGATGTGTGTTAAGTTTCCTGAAATCGTTGAAATCGGTTCAGATTTAGATATAGCTTCTATTTCATCTGTTGAATATGCTCAAAGTGGTGAAGGGTATCATATAGTCGGCCCCGTCCGACTTTACTACTTTCCTTACTGGTTTAACATGGTTATATTCTCACAAAGTCATTAAAACTTAACCAATTAACTGAATTGTGTTTATAGAAAATTGTATGCTTTTTAAATACCATACATAGCATACCATTATCGATGGCTTGTAAAGCAAAAGTTGCGGGCATTAATGAACTCATAACACTCTTACACATACAAATTGAGTTGTCCCCAAATCACTGTTCTACCTGATCACTCCGTCGCCAAGCATTAAGATCATTGTCATATAATTGTTGTTGTTGAACACACACTCCACTTAAATGCTATTTTGCTGAAAACCGGAATAAATCAATAAACGTGATTTTTGAGTTAATGGTGCAGAATTGTTCGCTGTATTAGACTTTATGATGTGAAAAATATGCATATGGGCACTTCCGCAGTCACTTGCACGACTTTCAGAGACAAAATCGAACTTTAAATGTTAAATAAATCGAAAACAATTTGTTATGTTAAAATTCTCCTTTAATACTTTTTTGTAGAACTTTAGAAGTCTGAGTCTCCGGTTTTCAACTTTTGAAATAAAAGCATCATTACTAATAATGGGATAAATAATTTAAATCTAAATAATTTAAATCTATCTGCATTGACACTGGAATTAGAAACGATTGTGTGATGTACAACTCCCGCGTTGTTTATTGCTGCAATTATAGTGACATTACGACCTCTGACCGTAGGCAACACAATGTGTGCTCTTGTTCCTTGTCTTGAACGGGCTTGGGTTCTTCGTATGTGAAGATTAAATCCACACTCATCAATGAATATTAATTTTTCTCCTTGTTGTTGTATCCATTTTGTAAAGTCGCTCTATTTCAATAGAGGCCATCTTAAACGTAATTTTTAATTTCCGTAATCCATATTCTATGCAGCTTGTGGAAATATTTATTTAATTTTCTCTCAACAGTTTAGTTTTTATGGCTTTGAGGGTAATTTCAGGTTGACTTTCTATATAGAACTCGATCAGACTTAAAACTTGTGGTGTCAAAAACTTAGTTCTATTTCCTCCACGCTTATTTTTCTTCAATGTTCCAAAATTTTGTTTGTAAATACTTCACATTGTCGAGAGTTAACTGTTTTGGATGTTCATATTATCGAGAGTTCACTGTATTTAAAAATAGCAAAATGTCCAAGAGCTGAGCTGTGTGACGTTTCAATGGAACATAACATTGTTGATGTAATCGAGCGAAGTATTCAAAGGCTTACTCGGCAAGATTGTTCTAACTACGTTATGGACATGGTTTTGAAAATCCCGCAAGCTGCAAGTCGGGAACCCCTTCATTAAGATAAGCAGTTACCTTATCATCAACAATTTATTAAGTCAAATATGTATTTCGCATTTAGGGCCGGTTATTCAATTCTTGTTCTTAAATATTCATTTATTAAAATGTCAAGAAATACCCCAGTTGGTATTACTATTTATTTAGTTTTATGTAGTGAAGATATTAAATGAAAGCACACCGAATTAAAGAATATTTATGTTAATTACATAGCCATACAAATATATTTGTTAATATTCTTTGATTTCATTTTCAAATATTGGTTTAAAATTACTGCAAATATTATATTTCCTTAGATAAGAATAAAGGTTTCATTTAATTTGGAAAAAGTTTCATTCTATTTGTAAAAGGTTTCATTTCAATTGGAAAAGGTTTCATTCTATTTGTAAAAGGTTTCATTTCAATTGGAAAAGGTTTCATTTAATTTGGAAAAGGTTTCATTTAATTTGGAAAAGGTTTCATTTAATTTGGAAAAGGTTTCATTTAATTTGGAAAAGGGTTCATTTAATTTGGAAAAGGGTTCATTTAATTTGTAAAAGGTTTCATTTAATCTGGAAATGCTATATATCCCGATTAGAGATTGGGTGCTTAATCGACGTGTGCCGACGTTAAGTATTCCGACACCGATTCATACATAACCTGTTGTCGTGAAAAACGCGTGGGAGTCAGACGAAGAAAGTATAATTGATAACTTAGTAAGTAAAATTAATTTATCTTTAAGGAACGGCTGGACCGATTTGAAATGGTAGACAATGTGTCACATATAGCATAAAGTGATACTATACCGACAATTTACAGAGAAGTTCTTTACCCTACATGAAATACCGAATTAAAGGCAATTTATAGGGTATTTGTTACTACTTTCAAAGTACATAAAATCGGACTATGCAAAAATATGGACCGAAGATAAAGAGGTTTAAAACGCCAAATACTGGTGAGCCAATTTGCCTACGTTATAAAACCAACACATGGCATATATCCATACGATATCTGAGTCATTGTCTGAAACTTGAACGTCTTCTAAATATTATTATATTATTATTCTTATATTCGGGAAGTATATATATACGTTTTTATTGTAGTGGAAAGATTTGAAAAAAAACATAAAAACGTCGGAGATTGGAGTAATCAAGTGTTTTGTTACTTACACCTTTTATAACTCAAGAACGTCTGCGCCAATTTTGATGTTTCAAAGGACTTATGAAACGTATGTGATCAAAATAGAAAAATTAATAACGCCATCAATACATAATTATCTTTTAAGATAAGAGTAGTTAGATAAAAACCTGACCTTCTCCTGAAAAATGTTTGGTGGAATAAGTTTCATCAATTGATAAAATGAAATACCACACATACTGACATAATTTAATATTTAGCAATAACAATATTAATTAATATACTGGAGTATCAGTAAATGAAGGTTTGTCGTCATGAGGAAAATATTATGCTTTTTTTAAATGTGGAAATTTGACGTACATTGTTTGGTAAATAGTTTCTAAAATATATTTTCGTTAATTGTCACCAACCCTATAGTTAGGCAATTCTGATAACCTTTGCCGGGTCTGCTAGTTCTTTACATAAATAAGAGATATCAAGCATTATTATTGCACTTTCAACATTTGGCATAACCTTTATTTACGAAGGATTTTCCTCGGTCACTTGTGCAACGTAATTCACGTGACATTTTTGATTTTGCAGTGTCTGCATTTATAGTCATTAGTTCGGCCGGGCCGAACTTTGGATACCCTCCACCATAGATATACTGACAGGTACTTAAAATAAAAATAAAGGGAATATACAAAAAAGTGACCGTTCTACAAACTGATTATGTAAATCACAATGTAAACCAAATACAAATGTCAGCAATTTTAAATTAATATTTATACCCTCAGCCTTATGGTTAATGAGGGTGTATACACTTTGATACAGTGAAAATGTGCCTCGTCGAAATATTGGTTCTAGACTCCACGTTTTTTTGGACCAAATCTATTTCAGAAAATTTTGATTTCATCCAAACTTTGCCTAACTTATTATTTATTTCAAACTTTGTTCAAGTTCGAAGATGGAAAATATCGGTCCACTCCTTCTGGTACGTATCACACAGGGGCTAGGCCTAGGCCTAAATCCGGGCTGTAGTTCATATATAGTACATTATCGAACCTTACGTTCTATCCTCCGCAGGTGAAATTATTACAACAGAGTCTTAGAAACAAACCCAAAACGCAAAACAAATTAGATAACTATTTATATAAAAAGGGGGTTATATGGGGACTACGCCAAAAGGGGGGCGAATATTAATAATTTTTAGTAGGGAGATTTGTTACCATATACGACTACAAAATATTAAACTGCAGCGAATTCGGTTGAAAACGCGCTCAAGAAACCCAAAATACCGAAAATTGGGGTTACCCTTATATATAACCCTATAAAGTATATATATTCTTGAACAGCGTAAAATACTAAGACGATCTAAGCATGTCCGTCTGTAATCACTGTAGCGTCTGAACGAATTGAGATAGATAGCCAAAATTTTGCATAGAGTCGTCTTTTGTCTGCAGGCAGGTCAAGTTCGAAGTTGGGCTATATCGGTCCACGTTTAGGCATTTTTGGGACAATGGGCGCGTTTTCCAACCGAATTCGCTGAAATTTTGTACATTGGGTTCTTATTGGGTACCAAATATCTCCACTAAAAGTTATAATCGGGTAGCCCCCATATAAGGGTACCCCCCAATTTTCGGTATTTTGGGGTTCTTGAGCGCGTTTTTCAACAGAAATCGCTGAAATTTTCTACATTGGTCCATTTTTTCTGGTACCCCCCATATAACGATACCTCCCAATTTTTAGTATTTTTTGATCGTATTTCTTCGCCGAATTGGCTGTAATTTAGTATTTTAAGTTTTTAATAGGTACCAAATCTCTCCACAAAAGATTATGAATATAGCTCCATATAAGGGTACCCCCAATTGTCGGTATTTTGGGGTTCTTGAGTGCGTTTTTCAACCGAGTTTGCTGTAATTTGGTATATTTGCCCCCTTTTTGGTTAGTCCCCAATTTAACCCCCTTTTTATATTAAAATGGTTATCTGATTTGTTACGCGTTTGAGTTTTGGTTCTAAGACTCTGTTGTAACATTTAACCTGCGAAGGATAGCGAGATAAAAAACTATAGTCGCATTTAGACCTAGCCCCTAGTTGAAGGTTCCCTAAGGAGTAGACCGATGTTTCCCATCTTCTAATTTGAACTAAGTTTGGAAGAAATAATAAGATGGGCAAAGTTTGGATGAAATCTAAATTTTCTGAAATGGATTTGGTCCAAAGAAACATGGTGTCTAGAACCAATATTTCGATGAGGCACATTTTCACTGTGTTAAAGTGTATGCACCCTCATTAGCCATAAGGCTGAGGGTATAATTATCCATTAAAAATTTTTGGAATTTGTATTATGGTTTACATAATCCGTTTTTAGATATGTCCACTTTTTGATATATAGCATTTCCACATTAAATGAAACCTTTTACAAATTAAATGAAACCTTTTCCAAATTAAATGAAACCTTTTCCAAATTAAATGAAACCTTTTCCAATTAGAATGAAACCTTTTACAAATAGAATGAAACCTTTTCCAATTGAAATGAAACCTTTTACAAATAGAATGAAACTTTTTCCAAATTAAATGAAACCTTTATTCTCATCCAAGGAAATATAATATTTACAGTAATTTTAAATCAATATTTGAAAATTAAATCAAAGAATAATAACAAATGTAGTTGTATGGCTATGTAATTAACATAAATATTCTTTAATTCGGTGTGATTTTATTTAATATCTTTACTACATAAAACTAAATAAATAGTAATACAAACTGGGGTATTTCTTGACATTTTAATAAATAAATATTTTAGAACAGGTATTGAATACCCGGTCCTAAATGCGAAATACATATTTGATTTAAAAAATTGTTGATGATAAGGTAACTGCTTGTCTTAATGAAGGGGTTCCCGACTTGCAGCTTGTGGGATTTTCAAAACCATGTCCATAACGTAGTTAGAACAATCTTGCCGAGTAAGCTGTTGAATATTCCGCTCGACTACATCAACAATGTTATATTCCATTGAAACGTCACACAGCTCAGCTCTTGCACATAATTTTATTTTTGAAAATGCATTTTCGATTGGATTTAGCATTGGAGAATAAAGCGGTAAGAATTTAAGGTTGCATCTTTTGGATTCGATCAAATTTTTTATGTCATGTCGCTTGTGTATTTGAGCGTTATCCATTATCAAGAACGAATTTTCCAACTCTAAATTGATTTTCTCCAAAAGACTTTCTATAAATAATTTAAATCTGTCTGCATTGACACTGGAATTAGAAACTATTGTGCGATGTACAACTCCCGCGTTGTTTATTGCTGTAATTAGTGTCACATTACGACCTCTGACCGTAGGTAACACAATGTGTGCTCTTGTTCCTTGTCTTGAACGGGCTTGGGTTCTTCGTAGGTGAAGATTAAATCCACACTCATCAATGAATATTAATTTTTCTCGTTGTTGCGGTATCCATTTTGTAAAGTCTTGAGCATATTTTTGTCTCAAGCCCAATGTTCTGGAGTCATTCATTCGTTCTATTTCAATAGAGGCCATCTTCAACGTAATTTTTAATTTCCGCAATCCATTTTCTATGCAGCTTGTGGAAATATTTATATCATTTTCTCTCAACAGTTTAGTTTTTATGGCTTTGAGGGTAATTCCAGGTTGACTTTCTATATATAACTCGATCAGACTTAAAACTTGTGGTGTCAACAACTTAGTTCTATTTCCTCCACGCTTATTTTCCTTCAATGTTCCAGAATTTTGTTTGTATCTTCTTATTAATGTTTTTGCTGAATTTATTTTTATGCAGGTTAAATTTGCAGCCAATAAATTTGCAGAACAATTTCATGTCTTTTGTTATTTTGTTATACTGACCCAATTTGTTCCGGGGTCTTGTAGATGTAGCTTCGGTAGGTTCTGGAGCATTTTCACTTGCAATACTTAGCGAGGTTATAGATTCTTCTTCAGGTTCCCAATTATCAGAGCTTTCCGAGCTAAAATCCAGTTCGCTCATAATTATTTAAATTTAATGTGTATGGCTACCTATACAAAACACTACTAATTCAATTAGTAAAACATGCACCAGAAATTCATTTATAACGGTAAATTTTTCTTTAATTTTCGTTTTTTTTTTAATTTCATTCATATATTGTTTGTGGATGTTCGAAGAGGAGGTCCAAACATGTATCTTGATTTCTCTTATAAATTTATTTCAATAATCGCCATTAGTGGAGCACAACATAATGTATAGTTCGAAGAGAAGATCGAAAAATGATCTCTTATAATAGATCATTTATTTTAATCGTTGCTATCGTTCACTGTATTTAAAAATATTTTAACTTTGGCATTAAGATGGCGATTATTGAAATAAATTTATAAGAGAAATCAAGATACATTTTTCGACCTTCTCTTCGAACATCCACAAAAATATGCTCAAGACTTTACAAAATTGATACCGCAACAACGAGAAAAATTAATATTCATTGATGAGTGTGGATTTAATCTTCACCTACGAAGAACCCAAGCCCGTTCAAGACAAGGAACAAGAGCACACATTGTGTTGCCTACGGTCAGAGGTCGTAATGTCACTATAATTGGAGCAATAAACAACGCGGGAGTTGTACATCACACAATCGTTTCTAATTCCAGTGTCAATGCAGACAGATTTAAATTATTTATAGAAAGTCTTTTGGAGAAAATCAATTTAGAGTTGGAAAACTCGTTCTTGATAATGGATAACGCTCAAATACACAAGCGACATGACATAAAAAAATTTGATCGAATCCAAAAGATGCAACCTTAAATTCTTACCGCTTTATTCTCCAATGCTAAATCCAATCGAAAATGCATTTTCAAAAATAAAATTATGTGCAAGAGCTGAGCTGTGTGACGTTTCAATGGAACATAACCTTGTTGATGTAATCGAGCGGAATATTCAACAGCTTACTCGGCAAGATTGTTCTAACTACGTTATGGACATGGTTTTGAAAATCCCACAAGCTGCAAGTCGGGAACCCCTTCATTAAGATAAGCAGTTACCTTATCATCAACAATTTTTTAAATCAAATATGTATTTCGCATTTAGGACCGGGTATTCAATACCTGTTCTAAAATATTTATTTATTAAAATGTCAAGAAATACCCCAGTTTGTATTACTATTTATTTAGTTTTATGTAGTAAAGATATTAAATAAAATCACACCGAATTAAAGAATATTTATGTTAATTACATAGCCATACAACTATATTTGTTATTATTCTTTGATTTAATTTTCAAATATTGATTTAAAATTACTGCAAATATTATATTTCCTTGGATGAGAATAAAGGTTTCATTTAATTTGGAAAAAGTTTCATTCTATTTGTAAAAGGTTTCATTTCAATTGGAAAAGGTTTCATTCTATTTGTAAAAGGTTTCATTCTAATTGGAAAAGGTTTCATTTAATTTGGAAAAGGTTTCATTTAATTTGGAAAATGTTTCATTTAATTTGGAAAAGGTTCCATTTAATTTGTGGAATATGGAAATGCTATATATATATATATTTCCCTATATTTTTATTTCTAGTACCTGTCAGCATATCTGTGGTGGAGGGTATCCAAAGTTCGGCCCGGCCCAACTTAACGCTATTTTCACTTGTTTATATTTATGCCAGCATCTTGCAGCAAATAAGGGATCTGTCGTTGGCTCTCTGCTTGGATATAAATTAAAAAGTGTGAGGCTAAATACCCCCTTTTATGTTTCATCGTTTTATATCTTTACTTCAACAATCAGTTTTTGTTACAATTCTCTTTAATAAAAGAAATAATACACATCTAGATTGTAACAAAAAACAAGTAAATAAGTAAGGCCTTGTAATGGCGCTTGCCTGTGCGGGTATTTTGTTTTGGATTTAGTTATTATATTACCTTTTTTAAATCAGTTTTGTAACGGAAATGAAGCCAGCGACATCTGCTTCTGATGTTCCTTTAGTTTACCAAAATTTCCTTTCAATTATTTGCCATTCTACCCTCATTTATAATTATGATTTTACCAATTTTCATGGAAGGATTGCGCTACTTGACCGCGTCAGCTAGGTTTCTTTTTAATTTAATTTTTTTTTCATCCACTAGTTCAACAGTCAACATCTTGGACTTAAACTGAAGTTATATATAATCATATTTCCGAATTTGAACATTTTTGATATGAAACTTTTATCTATCTAAAATCCACGTTGTTATCATTTTGTAAGTATTGGGTTCTAAAGTTTTTTTATTTAAAACTTTGAGTATAAGTTTTTCTACTATTTCCTTTTTTGTCCAGTTGTCTTGGGCATTTGTGGTTGTGATTGGCAAAATCGACCAATTAGCCTCTTGGGTCATTCGATATTGATGCTCTTTATCCATTTCATTTGGAGAGCTTAATTGCCTCAATCGGTAATTTATTAATCTTACGATAAAATTTATTCTCTCATTTATTAATTATTCATTTCTGATAGGCCGAATGATATTCTGTTACTCGAGAGAAAAGCTGTATACCTCATCTAAAGCTAGATCAGCAGGCATCGAATAGTTAAAGTGTATTGCACTAAGTGTACGGTCTGCCTGTCCAATCGCCAAAAACCACACATTCGGGAGTATTTAACTGAGGAAAACCACGAGGTTATAGAAAAGGGTTGAAACATAAGAATAATTGGGGAATAGTTTGAGAGGATTCACCCAAATTTCGATACAAAAAAAAAAAAACCCAGTGGTACTCGAAGTGTTAAAAGGCCTTGCCATAATGTATGCAGTGATATCAACGTGAGGTTAAATGCAAACAAAATTGTTCAAAGTAAAATAAGTAAAACCTAGTGTTAAACAACAACAATAACCATTTGAACCAAAATTCTGCTAAAATTCATCTTAATCGAATTAAGAATAATTACTAATAGTGTTAAGTGCCGTAAAGAGAAAAAAGAAGATTACATAACTTAACTTTATAGGTTAGCATCTTGAAAAAAAGGAAAAAAAAAACAACAAAAATATATTTGAGTGTCTTTTGCCCATTCCGATTTCATCAATACTTGTTGGTTTTGTTTTACAACAACAATTTAAATGAAAGAAGAATGAGACAGTGCAAAACAGAAATGTGATGATTAACACAACTTAAAGCAAGAACATCATCAATCGCAACAATCAATGTTACATATAAGTTGTAAAGTGTTCATTAACATTATTAATCGATTTACATTATGAAAGCTGCTGTTATGAGTTGCGGGTGATGATTTTCTGTCTTATGTTGTGTTACATTACATCTGTTAATAATATAAACGAATGTTAAATGTTTAAGATGCTGATAAATGTACAGCTTTTGCACATGTTTGTTTAACCAGTGATCATTCTCATCAATGCTAGACTCTCTTAATATGTTTTAACAGCAACCTCTCAGATAAGTTAATATCGTAATTGAGAGTACCATTAATGTGTGCTGAACAGTGCTGCCAGTTAAATTTTATGAAAAATCGTCAATTTTTCAGAAAAAAAATCGGCATAATCGGCATTTGTATTTTTAAAAATCGGCAAAAAATCGGCAGCATATAATTTATAAATAAATTCATATTTTTTTTGGTTTATAACAAATCAATATTGTTTATTACATTAAAAAATGATAACAAATTCAATTCTGTATAAAAAATAACATAAAAGATTCATTTTTCTACAAAAATGTAGATTTTTCTAAAATATATTAATTATGGTATGGTGTGGTATTAAGGTCATAAAAATAACTTAAAAACTAGTACATATCTGTATTACACATTTTTAGTAATTCATTATCAATTTTGATATTAAAACAATTTGAATTATTTAGTTTGAGGTAATCTTTAGAATAAAGAATCCCTTCCAATGAATCATTCTCAAGTGAGCTTCTAATTTTAGTTTTGTTAAGGTTTACCTGACTAAAAATTCGTTACACATTTGCTGTGGAGTGTGGAAGAACCATAATTCTTTGTACAAATTTAGACAAAACTGGAAAAGCTAAATTGGAGTCCCCACGTTTAATTTCGGAAATTAAAAAAAAAACTTTTTAAAATTATATTCTGCATTTTCAAAAATTTCTTCAAAATTCAGAAAGTTTAACTTCCTTAACTCGGAGTCTAAAGAATGCCTCTCAGTTTCAAAAATAAAATCGGGGAATTCTTTTAAAATATCTAGAAAAGAATTATTGCCCTTCTTCATTACTCTTCCAGGATCAATAAGTTTTAAGTATTTAAATGAATTTAAATTAAAATCAAAACGTTTTAATATATCTGACAAAAAATGCAGATATCTAAGCCATTGAAAACGGCTGCGGCGAGTCGCCGATAGTTATAATGATTTAAAGCTGCCAATTTTATATGTTTGTATGGTAACGCCGTATTAAATTAAAAAGTTAGACAATTTGTGTCGATTGTTGAAATATCGGAAATTCTGAGGCAAAAATCGGAAAATCGGCATTTTCCATTTTTAGAGTGAAAAATCGTCAAAATGCCGATAAATCGGCAAATATGGCAGCCCTAGTGCTGAATATAAAACTCTCCACATCTCTTATTATTGGAAATTGACAGCTCTGCCGACGGCGCTCTTTGAAAGTACTTTCAGCGAGGGACATCTGCAGTGTTTTTATTATTATTCCATTTTTTCGTTGAGATTAAAATATAAGAAAGTGACCAGCAGTGATACAAAAGTATTGTGATGCAAATACATTTTGATGTACCACAGTTAAGATTATTGTTATTAAAGCACATTTCTGCAACTTATTCGTATATTGATTAATGGTCATCTTCATAGTATTTTGATCTCGACTAATGAGGAGACACATTTTGGTTTCCTACTCAGCATAACTGCACACGTTACATTTTACGAGAGTTTTTAATCAACCGATTTTCTATGACAATTTGAAACGTTTATTTTGAAGATAATTATCATGGAATATCGTGCAGATTATATTATTTAATGCATTGAAGATAATGAGCATACTGATATACATTGTTGTGTAAACACTCAGTCATATTTTATATTAGTTTGAATGCTGTTGAAATTTATAAAAAATCGTAATTATTATACAAATCGATGAGGATTTATACTTATTATATTTATATATTGTAGACTTTAATTATTGTGTAAGGTTTTGCTATTTTCAAATGAAATTACTATTTTTAAGATGTTATGAAGGTTTATTACGAATTACTAGCGAATAAAAATTTGAATATGGAATAGATCTGAAATTACATCTGTTTGTTGGCTTTTATATGTAGACATGGGTTTGTCCTAGAAGAGATTTGGGGTTTGTGACGTAAATTCGAATTAGACATCTGCAAGAATGTACTCGTACAATGAATGCCCATCCACATTCATGGGTGTTAAGTCGTATTCAGAGTACACAACAACATTGAATGAGTGCAAATGAATTCAACCACCGAAGTTGTGTTGTTCTTCGTTGTGCTTTGTCCGATCAAACGATCAAACTCGAAAGCACAACATGCAGTATGATGGATTACAAGAACAAGTTATACAACATCAATGAGTCCAATGAGTGAACATCATGCATTGTATTTTGTATTCTCTGTTTTCATTCAACGACTTAACATTAATGGTGGGCATTCATTGTACAGGTACATGCATGCAAATGTTTACCTTGTACACTCTTTAAAACTTTATCAGTGAGTAATAGTGAGAAATAATGTCTTACTTTTTTCTATTAAATACACTAATTGAAAACTCTAGAAAAATAAGTAAAAGTTGAATGAAATTACGTAAGAAAAAACGTCGGAATCTTCTTTAAGGGATATGCAAAAATAGGCCTAGGCAGAAAATTTTCCCAAATATTGCAAATTAGAATACAAAGTTATATGAGGAGTACAAATAAGTATTTGCGGAAATACATACACACCTTTTTGGGACTTAAAGACTTTTCATTTGTTTTTCATGTTTTCGTGGCCTTAGGTCATTTTCTTACAAATTATCTACAAATTATCTCTCATTACATATCTTAATTTCTGCAATAAATGTGTACTTTTGTTATTTTTTTATATGCTAATATTATTAAGTAGAGTAGAGATTGTTTATTAAAAAATATGAATACAAATAAGTAAAACGTCCTTAAGTTCGATAGGGGCGACCTTTTTATACTCACCGCCGTGAGGTGAACAGTCAAATTTTTAAATTGATCGGTATTTTTATATGGGTTTTATGCCATGGTAAATAACTACCTAGAGAAATATAAAAAATACAGGCTATTGGAAATTTGGGCTAAGACCTTGTACATACCGTAATCCTCAAATTGTCAAAAATTTGGTGTACAGTTTTGTGGGGTCTACATCATATCGCGGACAGATAACGATAATTTTTTGTAAAAAAAGTATTGGACACCCAATGAGAACCCAAAATAACAAATTAGAACCTACTCGATTGAAAAACGTATCAAAAATACCGAAAAATGGGGTAACGTAATATGGGGGAACTCCAAAACTTGGACCAATATTGATAATTTAGAGTCCAAAATATAAAATTACAGTAGTTTGAAAAACGTACCCAAACCTTCCAAAATTTGGAATATTGGGCCGTACACTAAAAAGTAGACCAATATTGATATTTTTGTTGGAAGGTGTGCTACCCCATAAGTACCTAAAATACCAAACTACAGACAATTCGGCTGAAAATCATGTCCAAAATCCTAACTATGAAATGTTGACTTAAGGGAACCCCACCTATTCTCGATTTTAATTTTTCAAGATATTCAATGGGCTGGGAAATCAATACCAATGCTTGTTAAGGTTTGTAACTTTGCACAAATATATTTGAAGATTTAAAAGAGAAGAAAAATAATTTACAAAAAATTTTTGTTATTGTTTTGTCGTTGTTTTTTGTAATTAAAGAAAAGTCCTTATATTTGATGGCGGGCATGATAACTCCTCACTGGAACATCGGAATCCGAAAATTCCAACGGTGTTAGAAAGAGTACATGTCTGGCTCTCTTATGAACTAGGATAATTGACTTCGCTCTAAAATTAACAAAATGGTGGACCTTTGAAAAAATATTTTTGGAAAATCTACGATTTTTTACCAAAAACCAAGTTAAAAAATAAGGAAGATCTTCACCGATTGGCTTTATCCTAGTTCATACGAGAGCTATACACTCCCAGAGAAACGTTGCAAAATTTGGAACCGATTGGATTATTAGTTTTTGAGTTATCGTGCCCGCCATTCGTAAAAAAATGTTTAGAGAAAAACGCGTTTAAAGTTTGAAAAGCCCTTTAGCCGTCACTTGATGCTAACACAATAAATCGGATATATCTTCAAGAGTTCTTGAGATTTTCACTAGAAATTTTGTAGAGACATTCTTTAATCAGTGTAGATTCGAATTATATCAACAAAAATTTTGACCCCGAGAATGGGGGGGTCCCCTTAAAGCCTTTACGTGATGTTAAGTCAATGACATGTGATAAATTGGACTTAGCGCCTTTACTCATCAATACAAAATAACAATAAGAAAAAAGATAAATATATTTATTTAAATATATATATATATATATATATATAAAAGCTATATCGAAATCTAAACCGATTTCATCGAAACTTGTCACAAGTTAAGTTACACTAATTTCAGTATGTTTTGTGCATATCGGCCACATTTTGAGATCTTGGTGCATCATTTACTTAAAATCGGACGAACATATATATGGGGGCTATATCTAAATCTGAACCGATTTTCAGGAAACTTAACACACATCATTCTAGACCTAATTCAGTATGCTATGCTAAATTTCGTGCAAATCGAAAGATATATACGGACTTTGGCACACCATTTACTTAAAATCGGACGAAAATATATATGAGAGCGATATCTTAATCTGAACCGATTTTCACGAAGCTTAATACACATCATTCTAGACCGATTTTTCCCAATTTCAATAGAGTTCGTCCTTGGGCCAAATAAGTAACCTATGCCAAATTTCTCCAATTCGGATCATAAATGTGACCTGTACTTTGTTAACAATTTGACATGGACAGACGGGCGGACATGCATTAATCGACATAAAAAGTGATTCTATGCATATTCTCAAAAGGAACCATGTGTCTATCTAGTTTCCTTTTGCCTGTTACAAGCATATGCACCAAGACATAATACCCTGTACCACAATGTGGTGAAGGGTATAAAAAATAGGCTTTGCATATAAGGGGGCCAATATTGATTACTTCTCGGAGGATATACTTAAATGTGGACTGAAAAACGTCATTTTGGAACGTATCGGTTTAGTTTTGTATCTCGAAACCCCCCGAAGGTAGTAATATTACAACAGAAGTACATACGGACTAACTAATAATGAGTAAATCGTCTTAACATATTATAGGTTATAAACTGACAATTTGTA